>NC_051185.1:37234940-37414987 GCF_013339695.2 Rhipicephalus sanguineus
GCTTGGCCTCAGCCATCTTGATTTTGACGGTTTCTCCATTGAAAAGGGAGGAACGGTTTCTCCATTTGAAGACGAACATTGGGGACACGCCGTTTCTCCCTTAAAGGAGAAAGGGTCACTCCATTTTTTTTAAGAGTGTAGCCGGCCGTCTGTCTCCGTCGCACGGACAGCGCATGAGATATCATCTGCGTGCGGGCCTACCGTCGATTGCTCATCAAACAGAGAGGAAACGCCCCGCCCGTCTTTCGTAAGGAGCATGAAAGGACGCCAGAGGAGCAGGGGGGGGGGGGGCGACCGCATCGTTCGAAGGGCGCAGTCGCTTGCGCGCGCGCCATCTTGAGGCATCAGGAGATTGCTCGTAAACTTGCTGTGCTCTCAACGCTTACTTCGTGTTTAGAGAACTCAGAGCAAGAAAACGCATCGGTTCCTGGAGCGGCCATATTCCCCAAAACCAGTGTTTTGTTGAGTTACGCGAGATCGAATCCAAAAGAGTTAGCTGCTAGCCTTACTTCGTTTAACAATACAATTTGTTGGTATCGCATTCATATTGCTTCGCCCTTAAGCGAAACTGAGTTTTTTTACCCGCCAGCTATTGACCCCCGAAAGCGAGGGGCGGACGTGTAACATGGGTAGCCGCTTCACTGCGGGCCGTCAGCGACGGGCCCGCTACTGACAGCTGCGCATTTGCGGCTGCTCCGACCAGGACATATGCTTTTATTAATGAGATGACATTTTTAAAAAGCAAGCAAAAAATTCGAATTGGAACCCTAGCACGTGAGCTCGAAAGGGCAGGGCCTTTTAGGGGGTATTTACCGCAGAGTGATTAAACTCGGACGTGCTGGTATAAGCAATTACGAAAAAGCTCTTCCGAATGAAGATCCATGGATAAAGTAAAGCGTGAACGCGTGTCCACCGTTCACGTGATCTTCCATAAACGCGAAGCAAAGAAAATTCGATATTGTTCCATATATATACTGCTAGCGATCCCAGATTTCATTCCGCGATGTCCGGAAACAGAAGTGACAGACATTTTAGCAGCACACATGTAGTTAATACTGAACATTGCTTTCCTTACATGCCGTGCGACGCTTGAAACAAGCTATCAGCAGCGTTTCTAGAACAGACGACGTCCGCCGATGAATCGCCATCGCACTTTCTCGCTACCGAGAGGCCTAGACGTCACGAGCCTCTGCGGAGAGCGCGTTTTGCTGTCAAGCCGACTTGCAGAACAGAAGCTGCGTCGGCACCGTGCATGGCATCGTGGCTTATTCAAGACGCACGCGCGAGCGCTATTTATTCAGCGGAATAATTCTTGGTCCATGGTTGCGACTTTGGCAGCCCCAAGATCAAGCTGCACATGTTCTGACGCGCCGGCCGTGCGATTGCCGGTGATAGACGCCCCCAAAACCGAGACTTTGGCGCAGTTTGGGGCAATTTTCGTCGATATTATCAGGATGGCGCAGTAAATACAATTTGGCGCAGTTGGCGCAGGAGTGGAATCACTGCATTTCACACCAGCAGTCAAATACAAAATAGCGATATTCTTTGGTGACCTGTTACCTCATAAAATATATCCTATGTATAATGCATAGAATGTATATCTCAGGCCGGCCCACGTACTTACCACCTAGGGCAAGCGCCTCGGTGGCAAGCCTTTGGTAACGACCGAGGTTGCTGTCGCACAGGCTACCCAAGGCGTTGCCGGAAAGAACAGGACGGCAACATCCAGAGATCTGTGCTTGGGACTCTCAAAAAGCTTTTTGTTCGGAGCACCCATACTATGAGGCGAACTGAGTGCACTGTGCCTCAGACACAAGAAACCGAGCCCACAGTAGCAGCAGACCACCGAAACATTGCGAATATGGTTGGCACCGAAAGCCTGACTTTAACAGCGGCTCATGAACCAAAATGCGGGCAATTACAACACCAGAATCAAGGAATGGTCCAAACTTTCACGATGACGTGCTATAGCCAAGCGATACACGGTGTTTTGAGGACACACGTGCAGTTCAATGCACACATACCGTTTTGACATGAGATCTCGACAGCCATGTTTTCTCAACTGAATTGTGACATTTTGATCATTGGTAAGAGACAGTATAAAGTTTGCCTGAGGCTATGTGGAATGCCAAGTATATTGTGCTGCAAAGTCACAACAACATGCAAACACACAAAAAGACTTGCTTCACCTTCCTCATTAGCTTGCCCTTGCAAGTTCTATGCAGCAAAATGTTTTGCCATATAACATTACTCAGTTATGAAACAATGAAGTTTTTTTACTGCCAAGTCTCATACTACTCCACACGCCCATGATTCCTTCTAAACACAGGGATCAACAGGACATCAATGAGAACTCACCTCGAATATCTTTCCAGTACTGGAACCGGCGAAGATGTGATCCTCCGCGGGATCTGTTACGACCGCAGTCAGTGCGGCGTCCAGCACTACAGGTGGCCAGCAGATCACCGCTGTCAATGTCAAACACACGGCACGTCTGGTCAGCCGAGCAGGTGTAGCAGCGTGTCCCACCCAGCGCACCAATGTGGACGTCGGTGACATCGTAGCTGTGCTGTGACCATGCGTGCACGGGCTCGGCGGGTCCCCGTGTGCTGGTGCAGGCAACCTCAGCCAGGTCCCAGACCAGCACCTGGCCATCACGCGACGCCGAGACGAAGCGGCCACCGTCGTCAGTGAAGCGCAGGCATGTGATCACCTGGAAGTGGCGGCTCACCACGGCGAGGAGGTCGCCCGATGAGACCTTGAGGCAAAAGCAGCAAAGACATTTCAGTGCAACAGCGAACACACAATCACTCTAGTGGCAAACATCATTTTCCGGTATGCTATCTCAGTCATAGAGTTACCAATACTAGAAGTAGCTTTGATACTGCAATAGGTACTGATACTGCAATGCTTGTGGCTTAAGGCGTTCTCGTACAGCTGCAAATACGAGAACTTCATAATTCTTTAACATCCTGAAGAGCGGGGGAAAAGCACAACATAAAAAAATATTGTTCTTAAGCACATGCCTTTTACTTTTACGGCATAGAGTTGCCTACAAAAAATACATAGAAAGCTAGCATCACTGTCTACAGGAGCTGCAAGCATGACGATTAAGCCAGTATGGAAATGATAAGTAGCACACGAATACGCTTGAACCTCATCGTCCGTTGAAACACCCCCTCCCACTATTTACCTCTCATGAACTGCAGCTAATAAGTTTCTCGCCAGTAACCGTGGGTGTACCCCAACTGGGTGCAGCCATCTGATACGACTGCCCTAGTTTCTCCGCATGGTGCCACTCGCATATACTCACCTGCTGCATCTTCGCCAAGCATACAGCACACCCCCAGTGGGGCCCCTCCACTCTCTTTTATTTCAAAACTCATTCGCAATGAGAGGACAGTTCAGTATCAATTTGAAGCAAACACCTATTTTCACCTTGGCCTATCAGCCTACTCTCTACCTGTGTGAATGCCTCTACCGCAATGAATACACCTTCTTAAACCATATAGTTTGGGTATGCCACAGTACTCTCAATCTACAAGTGTACACTGGACTTCGATTACACACATTAGGCCAGTAGGATGCAGTACTGTCCAGCTCCAGTTTGCAGGCGTGGCAAGTGGTGTCTGCTGATGGATTTCTGGACCACAAGGTACGCTCGCCAGTGAGTGAAGCAGGCAAGTCAAGACTTTCCTTTGGATTCCTCATGCATCGTAATGTTCCAATAGTGTTTAGTGCTTCTACAGTGGCTACTATCTGGATAGAAGATATGACTTTGTATTGAACTACACACACTCACTCTCTTTCACGCATGTGAGAAAAAGGACATTTTATATGACTGCTTCTCTCGAATAAAATTTAGTCAGTGTCCTGCCTGCCCCTATGGTCCACCTCTAATTTCCTGCTTCTACTTTTCGCGCTGCTAAAGTTGAAACGTTTGGAAAAGGTCGCGTCACCGAGATGGCTTCAGGTCAGCTTACAGGCAAGCGTGCTGCTACAGTCTGCGCCAATGAAACCAACAGACAATTATGCAAAGGAACACATAGGGGACATTACTTGTCATTTTTAACTATAGTGTAATGATTATGACTTAAATTGAAAGGGATCAAAGCGGACGAAAAATTCGAAGTTGTGGGCTCGAATCCCACCGACGGAAAGGGTGCTTCTTCGTCCACTGCTTCTTCGTCCACTTTAATTCCTTTCAATTTGGATCGTAATCATTGCACCACAGTTAAGAACGACAAATAATGTCCCGTATGCTTTCCTCGGCTTCATTGTCTGTCGGTTTCATTTCTTTGTGTCTAAGAAAAAAAACGAGCCCCTCGAACACTTCCCCCTTCTCAAGCTTAGCATAACAGAGTGCTGAGCTAGTTGGTAGGTATTCATGTTAAAGACACAGGGCGTGAAAACACGGACACAAGTGAGAAGTCTAGACACCACAAACGCCGTACTACCGGCTTTTGTGGTGTCCGTGTTTGCACGCACTGCAGTTATTATTCAAGAGACGCAGCTGGTATCGCTCTCTCTCACTGGTAGTAAGATTCTGCGACTACAAAAACCATCAGTGCCACATTTATATTGGTGTTACGAGTGGCAACCCTCCTTCCATACCACCGGTGCGCGGCACTAAATAGAGAAAACGTTTGTGGTGAAACCATTTCTTGTCCCGTTGGTGAAACCTGGTGAAACCACAGACAAACCAACACGCGAGCGCTGCTGGCTGCGTGCAAACAAGGGCACGGGTAAGAGCGCTCACCTGCCACAGATATATCTTGTCTTCGATTCCGGCCACGCAGTGCAAGCCGTCCGGAGACGCCGCCAACGCTGAAACCCTGCCGGGGCACACGATTTGTCGCTGAATCTGATCGCGCCGCTGTAGCGACCATACCCGCAGCAGCGGCTTGTCGTGCTGCGCGCTGACGACGTAGTCCGAGCCCAAGAGACACAGCGTGCGCGGACTGCTCGTGCCTCCCTTGTACTGCGCCAGCACCGAGGCCGACACGACGTCCCACACGCAAGTGTTCCACAACTGCCCGGCGCCGTCACTCGTGAAGATGCATTCGAACGACGCCATTTCTCCGCGTTGTTTCAATGCGAGCACCAGCCAGCCCTGCTCGTCATAACAAACTGCTAAAGTTTCCGCTAGGTGCCAGAAGTGACGCGTTATTGTACAACATTTACAATCCCGAACTAGCCACTCTACCCGACCTCACGTCTAAAAAGCGGCATTCATTCCATAAAATCCGCCTTTGACATTTTGTTGTGCTGCCTCTGCCACTTTGGTAGCAGCCGGGCGTGGCATCCGCGATTTGTTTTGACAACGCGCAGAACATGCACAGAACGAAAACCTTCAAATTAAAAAAGAAAAACGTTTCGCGACTTGTTCGACAGGAGAAGGGCATGTGTACGGTCCCTAGAATATACTATATTCTAGGGACCGTAGCGTGTGCGCCGTGGCATCGTGAAAAAAAAAAAGTGTTTCTTTTGTGCACTGAATAAATACGTCATAGGCGCCATCTTTAGTGATAAATTTGTGTCTTGAAATACAAGAAAAGCATAACCTTTGAGATCGGCAACTAGCACTCAAAAGTTACTCAGTTCAGGGCACCCAGGGCTTGGGTTTTGAATGCGGACCACGAGCAGCCACGGGCACCACGGGCGCCACGGGCTCCAGAAAGACCCCAGTAACCTAATGCTGAACCTTATAAACTGCCGCTTGTGTTTACGGCGGAGGCGGACGTCGTTCTTAGAACGTACAAATGAATATTCGTGACAGCTTGCACGTCGTGCGTTGTCTCAGTGGGTCGCTAGGGTGGGCACTGGGCAGCTGCGTGCACACGCGCACGCACGCAGTCGCCGCGCACGCGGCGCACGTGCAACGATCGTTTGACCACGTGCGCACCGTGCTCACGCTCTCTCAGTGTACTCTCGCTCTCTTCTCGTTGTGTACTGCGAGAGCTGTGGAGCTGCCGATGAAGTAAAGAGGGGGTCGCCACTTGTCACATCAACAGAAACATGTGCATCACGCGAAAGCTGCAGCTGACTCTGGCGATCCTGAAGCCCGATGTTTGCAAGATCCCCATGAAACTAGAGGTGAGTCGTGAATGGCGACGAATATTTCTCTCGAGCCCGTTTAATCGGTTCGGCCCTAGAGAAGGAAATGTCCTTGAGGCGAGCAATTAGCGCAATTGACGGCTGACTCGCCGCCGATCGCTGACGCTTTTCGGTGAGAATAGCGTTGTGGAAAATAACGTAAGACTGTAAATGTCACGCGTGGGTAAACAAGCAGAGACGCGCTTTTTTTTTTCTCGTGTTGTCTTGGCTATTTGGCGCTGCTCTGAACTCGAAGCTCGACGCCCGTCGTAAACAATTTTCCGAGCAGCCATTTCAATGGAGAAGCGGCGCCTCGCAAGATTTTTCTCTTCGTGAAAGTTGCCCTTGTGTAAACCGTGTGATGATTTCTTCGTGTCTGATTTTGCGCAGGCCGTTCGGCAGGTGATCTTGGAAAATGATTTCATCTTTGTCAAGAGCAAGATGGGAACTTACACTAGGGAACAGATGGAGAAGTTCTACGCCGAGCATCAGGGTAAGTATGTACGTTGTGTGTGTTTATGTATGTGTGTATCGCCGCCCGCATATGGTTGTGAGCGCACGTTCCACCGTACTTTTCCGTTTGAAAGTCGGATCGCGTCAACACGTCGAGAAACAGCTGTTCACTCATTGTTCTGAATTTCACCGCATCGATCCGTCATCTTCAGTGAAGTTAATTCGAAGACGCTGAGTAAGAGTGCGGGGAAAAAAACCCTCAAAACGGTGTATTTTCAGTCGCAAACACTGTTTCCGCGGTGCTCTACATGCTTCTACTCGGCGAAATATCGACAAACCGCTGAGATGTCTACGAGAAAACGTTTTTTAGACGTCTTTTTGTAGTCAGATTCTAGACCACGCTAAAATGTCGTCTGCTCGATACTGGGTTTCGAAAGTGAAAGCACTGTCGCGTTGAAAGCGATGTGGCGCTGATCTTAATAGTGCGTAGACGACGATCCTTGGCGGTAAAACCGACTCGTATGTTTCGTAATTGCGTCGCATTTCGTTGGGATTCCTTCTTTGTTGTTTACCCGAAAAAGTGAGTAAAATGCCTTATCTCGAAGATGGCCAGGAGCTGCGCGCTCTCGTTATCTATACGGACACACAGCTACACTTCGTAGTACGCGAGACGAGATTTCGACCAAACCGGAATTGCACGTGCTCTGCGGTCGACGTGGTGTTTACACACGTCTATATACGATATTAGGGGAGAGCGCGCTTTCTAATCCTAGCTGTCGCGGAGATAAGAGACCGCGGAGTGTCGAGAAGTTGACACACACACGCGCTACTTTCGGGACTACCGCGCGCGCGCGCGCGCTGGGCTTTTCTGCAACAGTCGAAGTCACCGCCCCCTCTCCCCCGTTCGCACACACTTTTCCGAAGAGCGGAGTGTCAACACTCTTGAGTGGCGTGTCCGGTTGCGCGACTAATGGAACCGGGCTAAGTACGCGTGGAAGGAGACTTCAGACTTTGCGGTCGACGACGTGATACGATTGTCACACATCGCGTAGCCCGAAACCGTGCCGCGGCGCACGTCTTCGAAGAGGCGCTCTGCCAAGATAAAGTTGCATGCATGCAAAGCCATAGTGTTCTTGGGTTTCAACGCAAAGTGAGCCGTGATGACGCAATAAAAAAAAAAAATGCCTGACCTACAGATACCCCTGACAACAATGACTTTGACAATTCAGCACGCATTTGTTAGATGATTAGTGGCAGTTAACGAAAGATTACGCATATCAAATGCCCAATGTAATTTGGATCTTTAGACGATTTTAGATAAGCCACCTTGGGCTGGTAAACGAATGTTTTCTTATTTTTGTATATCACAACACGGATTAATCAAGTCACGAAATCTCGAATACACCAGCCCAACCGTTTTCATGCATACGCATCTACCATAGCACTGCTTGTTTGGTTGTTGAAAATACAAAACGGTAACCACCCAACATGGTGGCACCGAAACCCATACGTAAGATAGCCTATATGAAGAAGTGCTTTAAAATGAACAAATTCTCCATTTTCACGTGTCAAAAGCATGACATCATGATTACATGGTGCAAGGAGATTCCGAATTAATGTTGACCACCTCTGGTTCTTAACATGCACCTAAACCAAAGCACATTGGCGTTTTTTGCATTTCGCCCTCACTGAAATGCATTGCTGTCACCAAGGAATGACTCTGCACCCTCGTGCTTAGCAGCGCAACTGTGCTAAGCCGCTACAGTGGATGAAGCAGTGAATCAAATGCTGTAGAACTAAGTTCGATATGTACGATTCTTGCTACGTAGTGTAATACCATGTAACGTAAGGCTGTGTAACCGTTTGTGTCTGCACATTACATCCGTTCACGATCTATATGCCTTTAAAAACTTCAAACATGCTGTGCTTTGTTTCCTCCATCACTTTTAACAAACAATTTATTACTGCTAGCTTTCACTTTCCTTTTTCGTTTACTTAGAAGTATTTTCTTTGTTGGAGGCTGGCGCAGTCCTAGAAATGACTAATCTGTTCTAATCGTTTTGTTTCTGCTCCAGGCAAATTCTTTTTTGAGAGACTAGCAAGCTTTATGTCCAGGTATGTAGATCACAGCATGCTTCACTGTTCTGTATTGTCTATAAATGTAATTCATGTGACTTAGTATACTTTTCATATCCCGTTCGTTTTACTAGCGGGCCGCTGTCAGTCCACATATTGGCAAAGGAGAATGGGATCAAAGAATGGCGTTCACTCCTGGGACCAACACAAGTGTTCAGGTAAGAGAGGTTTACTTGTGGGCTTGTGTGTAACGAGTTATATGTAATTAATCCCTGTGATCAATTGCCTGTCTTTACAGTTTCGTAATCAATCAGTAACTTCTTACTCTGTAATCCTCACTGTAATACGATAGCTTTTTTTCTGTAATCGATTACATGAAACTAGTTACCCATTTTAAGAAAAGCTAAACAGCAGTTCAGCTTTAAGCCTTTAAATTTGGCTGGAACTACAATAGAATGCCCGTGGTCATGCCATGCGTATCCTTGTAGTTGCACATGTTCGGACGGGCAAAACTTGGTACTCTGTACTTATTTAATCTTAAATGCTCCACCATATATTGGCTTAATAATTTAGGCAGCATTACTGTAGACTTAATATTGACCGCCACTTCAGTGATTTGTTGGCCTCACTGTGAGCACATTCTCAGAGTCCTAGCAACTTCACTTGCTGCGCTCCATAGAAGCAAGCATATTGCAGCACTGTAACCACAATCTGCTCTGCCACAGTTTTTGTATGTTAAGACACCGCTGTTCCCTCCAGCGTACTCACTGATAAAGTTTTCAGTGTCGCTGCTGACGTTTTCGCAAAGAAATGAAAAAAAAAATGTAAAAAATTGCACTAGTAATTGCAATTTTGTAAAAAATTGCGCTAGTTTACCATGGCTCTATTATTGCAGGGCTATTCACGATGCCCCGAATTCCATTCGAGCACGGTTTGGCCTGACAGACACACGGAACGCCGGTCATGGATCAGGTCAGTGTCATGTTAATGCGGGTGTTTCGCATTAAATTGAGGTGCACTCACCTACAGGACTTATACCCGACATGAAATTTGAAAGTATTAGAAAATAATCCACTAAGTGCCAAAGTGGCTTTCAGAGCTAATTGGTTTACTGCATCAAAAGGTGTCATAACGCTTGCAGACACGGACGAGAAAGACACAACGGGAAGAGCGCTAACGTTTAACTTTCATTTGGTAGTTAGCGCTTTTCCCATTGTGTCTTTCTCGTCCATGTGTGCTATATGGCGCTATCATATCTTTTGATGCATTAAATGTCATTACTGAAAGCTTGCCTTGACGTGTATACGAGTTCTCATAATGAAACGTTGACTTCAGCAACATCCCCTGTTCAATGATTTCTCATCACTTTAAGCCTCTGTTGTCCCCTGTTCTTCTGTTTAGTTTAAATTTAGAGATAAGGAACATGTCGGAAATGCAAATGACAGGGTTTGTCCTAACCTATGATCACACGATTTTGAGGGCTTTGACGGCTCACTTCTCACTTGTGCGAGTTGGTTCTGTATGCACAGTATGTGCTATTGAAGCAAGTAGTATTTCAAAACTCTGGTTTTGTTAATGTTGCAATAACAGGTCAAATATGAGAGAATGACAAGATCTACTAGCCTTAAATAGGGCCGTAATATATAAGAATAAGTAAATTTAGCACTGCGACCCCAGCGCCAGTGCGTAGGTGTGATGTTGCCAAATTAGAGGCGTGTTTTCACATTAAAGACGTTCTAGGTCCGTAAGCGTTCGTGACCCCTTTCAATCTTTGACACCTTCAGAATGCAACACCATCTATCTTTACTCATAAGAAATTATCTAGACCAGAGCAGATATCGAAATCGGTGACATAATGGCAAGCTAGCGTGGCAGTGTTAATATCTGCTTTGCCGTTCATATCTTGCTTTTGCTTCTTTCTTGGCATGCCATTCATTTTTTAGCAGTAAAGGTGCAGCTTTCCTGGCATTGTAGATTGGTAGTGAGCTCAAATAATTTTTCACTATAGTGTCTGTGAGTCTACCGAGACAAACTTAACACTCGCCTGCTCGTATGTCTCGTACATTTCGCATCTGATGGCGTTAAAGGGACACTAAAGGCAAATATTAAGTCGACGTTGATTGTTGAAATAGCGGTCCAGAAACCTCGTAGTGCTGCTTTTGTGCCAAGGAAGTGCTTATTTTGAAATAAAATCACGTTTTTAGTGGTCCGCATCACGTTAGCGCGCTTCAAATGTCGCGCCTGAAAATACAACTTTCATACGTCACTGTTGCCGTGCCCAACGTTGCCCGCTTTTATTGCGCGGCCGCCGACACCAGTAGCAGCCGAGCGGAAGTAGCAGGACCCACAGTAGCAACAACGGCGCTGCGGCAGACTTGCACGGATGGGCACATTCAAAGCCTTCACCAAGTTGCGGTTGGTCTCGTAATCCTCAGTACGAAAGTGCAGCGAGCACACACGCAGATGTTTTGACTGTTTAGCACACTGGCGCAATGGCATGACACTAAGCCACTTCGAGCGTAAGGGTTCATTCCGCGGCACCCAGTGAAAAGACACACTGGTTTCCTTGCTGCAGCACTGGCGTTGTGCACCATTCGGGCATCCGGCAATATCACACGCATGCGGCATTTTGTCGAACTTTCTGTCAGAGCGACTTTCACGAGCGCGCAAAACACGCACTGCAGTACGCGATCCCGAAGCTACCACTGAGACGGGCGAGACGCAGTTCGACGAAAACGGAACCTTTGAACCACGCGCGCTGTTCCCCATGGCAACGCCACGGAGGTTTTGTTTTCCATGAATCAAGCGGAAACGAACAAACAGCATTTTATTACGTCTTTTGATGCTTGGAATGTTCTTTTTTTAGTGCTGCTAGTTTGATTACTAGTGATTTATTGTAGGCCGACTTCCATACGTCATCGGGATCACTTCGAAAATGTCCCACTCGTGGCGCTCATCATGTAATACATTTAGCTTAATTTCTCGGTAAGTAGGGCACTGCTGTTGATAATATTGCCGTTTTAGAAGTTGTCATACATTGGGCTTTCACTCTGACATAAATTTTTATTTGCCTTTAGTGTCCCTTTAACGCCACAGCTCACCGGTCGATGCGCTTTGCAGATTCTGAGGAGTCGGCCAGGCGCGAGATCGGCTTCTTCTTCCCGGAGTTCGACCAGGACATGTGGTACCTGGACGAGGAGCAACGCTGGCGACGCGCGAAGCTCGTCTTTGACCTAGAACGATGCGAGCACATAGTGGTCGACGAGCAGGAACAGCAGCGCAGCACCTAAGGTCCTGCTTCCGTGTGGTGCTGAACTTCGCACTGTACCAGGGAGAGTGCTCTCAGGCGATCACTTTCGGTGATAGTGTAGCTTTCTCAAGATATTGCGGGACCCGGCCCTCACCATGAGCTTCTTTCTTGCTTTGGCCTGTGCATCCAGTGTCGATACTCGTGAAATCTTGCAAAAGTGATGTCCTAGGGATACATCCCCAGCTCAATAATAAGCGCCTCGCACTGCCCACTTCATTTTGAAAACTGGGCCTATTCATTGTAAACTAAGATCAACTAAGATCTTTCTGTATTGCTTTTGGAAAAGGATGAGATGACGCCAACGCTTCGCGTCTGTTGACTTCGACGCCAAAATGCGCAGCCGGATGCTTGCTATGCCGACATAAAGTAGCGCCTACTTAGCAGCAGCAGCAAGATATGCATGTACAGTCGCGTCCAACATGAATTGCAACATGTCGCCCATGGTCAAAATGGCACCAACTCTACACATTGGCATCCAAATATAAAAAATTGCTGAAGTAAACATTGTTTCAATCGCTGGTACTTCCTAAGCTAATTTACCATTTGCCCGTGTCATTGTATCAGCGGGTCCCTTCAGACATGCTCACTGTGTTGCAACTCATATTGAGTGCGACTGTACCGGATGTGTTCTGTGAAATTCATTACATCAGATCGTTGCAATGTCTTGCATGAAATTTTTGCCACATCAAATTTACGGCTATTATTAGGTTGGTATACCAATGTGTTTCGAGATTTAACCATTTGCAGTTCCTACATAGCGACGCTCTTTTTCAATCAAATCATGTATTGTTAACTTTTTTTTGGTTCCTATTTTGCTTCTCTAAAACAGCACCATTTGGATTTTCATACCCTGCATGCAAGATTTTCATATTGCTTCTGTAGGACTAATCTAGGAGGTGTAAGCACTATTTTTATGTACATACTTTTTATGAACCTCTGGCTAAGCACAACTACAGCATATGGCATTTTTGCTCAATGAGTTTGCCAGTATGCAACCAAGCCACAATATCTGTAATGATGACTGGCACGTGTGTCCTACCAAGCGAAAGCAAGAAGGCACATATTTTCGTTGGCGTTAATGGTTTATTGGCACTGTTTTCGACAACAGTGTATTCCCAGGCCTCCTCCACACACAATTTCTGACCGAATTCAACTTGCCTCAGGTAGGGCCCTTCTTACAGCTTGCCACTTAACACACAGCCCAGTTAGATAACCGAGGTGAAGCGGGAAGGTTGCGTGAATAAGCAATAGAACTTTGCAACATTCCTCCAATTCCCTAGAGCATGCCTAGTCTAATTCTGTTGGAACATTAACTTTCAAGTTGAATTTTTGCAAGGAAGCATCCCTTTGCGACCTGTTGTCGAGCCCCTCCCGACAACGCAACACAGCCGCAGCGGTCTGTTGTCAGGCACTGCTGGACTAGCTCTTTTGTGGTTGATTCATGTGCGTGTTTTCTTACTGCATTGTGCCCCAACTTTTAACAGAGTAGGTAAACTTTTTTTTACATGAGCTCTGCTTTTCTTAGTTTCTGTCCAGAATTGACAGAAGGGGGGTAAAGGCCTAAAAAGGCATTAAAAAAATGCAACTGTCTTCAAACACAATGCAATGGCTGAGTTGTGTACTAAACTGCTCTTAGCGCTTAAATGGGGAATGCATGGATCTTCTGCATGGTTTCCCGTTTAAGTTCGTAAAAAAATTAATAAATAAAACGGTTCACAACATATGTCATTGGGAACCTGAAAACAGTGCAGGACGGCACTCGGAATAGAACTGACAAGACAGGCCACTTGGACTTTGTCATCAGGACTGAAGTGACTTAACGATACTATTCCATTGTCACACGTTCTCGTCAGAGACGCTGCACCTGCACTGTCGACAGAACAGGCCAGGTGTGAACGACAGATTACAAGTGGCATAGAATTGCAATATTATACTGGCAGCGGCACTCAAAGCTGTGTGCACGATGCAAGCACTGGCATGCTTAAGCTGCTTTTGAGTGACGAAAGCTTGTTTCATTACTTAGGCTCAGGGATAGACGAGATTAGTATTGCACACCCAATATGGCAAAAACGACACCCTTTTTTTTATCTCCAGCTTAAAGTGCTGTGTGCTAACTAAATATTCACATGTCCAAGCATCTGCAGAGTTATTGCCAGGATGAATACCAGGATTATATATGCGTATTACAAAAACAAAACGTACACGGTGGCTTTTATTCTGCTGGTACTGTGCTGTCAAAAGCAGGAAAAATGGGTGTGGCAAACAGTAGGCAACTGCCTCTCTCCAGACTTCTTAATGACTCTCGTTGTGGATACTTGGCTGAGCAGATTAGCGACTGTTAATTACCTCCCCTGCCTCCGAAACAAGCATTTCACGTGTTACCTAGACAATTTCAACAATGTGCACCAGCACACAGTTAACACTGAAGGAGTACTAACTAGCATGATAACTTATTTTCTTGCATTCGATGAAATGCTGGCAAGCACTAGAGCTCCCTAACTAATCTACAATAAATGCTTGTTACTAGTACAAATTTGTTGAGACTTCGGTACTGAGGAGGCGGACGCGTGATGCTAAGTCCTTCGTTGTGATCACTGTGGCTACCATGCCTAAGCGCAGTCAGATGAAATGCATCTCGTGCTATCACTTGGTTTGAGTTACTGATGTGTGCCTTTCAAAGTCGTGGACTCTGATGAAGAGGTCACAGTCGTATGCTATGTACAGTTTCATGAAAGAGTTGAGCTCTGCTGCTGCTGACTTATCTTGTAGTGCCTTAGATGGCACAACGGTTGTGCCACAGTGCCAGAGAAGTGTACAGTGAAAAGATATATAAAGTTGAACTTCACCATTACGAACGTGCTTTTGGCACAAAATAGCTTCGATATATTGTTTATTAAATGTATTTTGCACTGTAGTAGTGGTTAGATATTCCTTATTTACCGTATTTGCACGATTCCAACATGCACTCTTTGGCATCACTTTTCATCGCTAAATGGTACCCTCAAATTTGTTTGCACATTACAAGCAGGCTCAAAAGTAAAATCGGCATGACGTTTTTTGTTTCAATTTTCCTAATGCAAATTTAGCTGCACGTTACAATTGGGGGCATGGTAGAATCGTGCAAATATGGTATTTCACTGGATCGGATAATTCTGTCATATCCATGCCCGTTGTATCGAGGTTCAACTTATACGTATGAATATTCCTTCTATTTTTATGCAATGAGCAATGAAATAAATATTTATTGACATTGCCACATCATGTCTACAAATTTGTGTCATGATATTTATGTCTTTGACAGTGAAATGTACAACAAGCTCCAATTAGAATGAGTGCAACTTAAAATAAAACCATCAATGAGTTGCAGCGTACTAGAGCAATAAGAAAACAATCCATTTAAAAATCTCTTTACCATTTGTTAAAATGACAATACTTTGCTAAAGATACACATACTACAAGGCCCCTGACTGCACACCTTGCTTGAGTCTACGAGTAAAGAATCAAAATGAATATGCTTTGTATTAGACTATGCAAGCTTCACTACTGAACACTGGCATTTTACAAGCCTCAACTGGCCTGTAAATAAAATGGCAAATAAATGTATACTATAACTATGCTTGAACAGTCGGGAGTGAACTTTGTACAGTTAAAGAAAAGGCTTACTAAAAGCTTTTTCATTACACAAACACTGTACCTAGTTCAGCAGTCTGTTGTGATTATGCAAGACATACACTTGTAGTCACTGAAGTTGAGTGTTTGAGGCAAGTGCTACCCCGCAAGAATATAGAGAAACCTTACACTCAACTCTTCAGTAGTAATGGTAAAATTTTGAACGCTGCACAACAACAGTATGTAGAATGAATGCTGTCAATAACCAATGAAGACAAAGTTGGCTGCAAAAGGTTATAGGACATAGGACTTCTAAAAAAAAAACTGAAATCCCACGAAGTCTCTGGCAGGATCAGCCTGCACTACCAGCAAATTGATATGCTAAATTGGAAGCACCATGCCTTAACTGAACATTGCAATTACCATTTGTTACGGTATTGTGTCTCATAAACTTTTGTGGCCTAACGTACTTGGGAGCAGAGGTTTGACAGCATATGCGATGTCTTAGCAATGAGCATACGAAAAAAAAAAAAAGCCAAACAAACTTGCAATGCATACGTTCAAAAATTTTGCACGACACCGCACACTGGTACTATCCTGGTTCATCTGCAACTACAAATGTCGAGTTTCTACCACATACGAATTCAGCAACATTGTTGATGTGTGCATCCCATTACCACTGATTTATGTGCAACCCTTTTATGGTTTTATCCGTAATAGATCGACACAAAAAAGAGTGGCATTAGAGAAATAGCGCTGGGGCTCCCTTACCACATACCTATGCTGGCGATTAGACAATTGGTATGCGATACCCCTTCCACGTTATTCTTCTCCTCGGCTGTTGAAGTAAACAATCAATATAGTGTTTCTCCTTAATTGTATGTTTTGAATACACTGAAATACAATGTGCCATGCCCTACTCATAGCAACAGTTTTTTCCTGCAATGGTAGTGTAGCTATGTATAGTTTCTGGACTGCACAATGTGCACAATAAGATTTGTTTTGGCAATAACATTTAGGATTTTTCTTAAAACTATTTACACACAAGTACTACGTGCATGTAACGCTGCTACTCTTTGCACTCACTACTGTACAACATTTTCCTTACAAAAGGGACCACTGGTCACCTTGGAAACACAAAATATTAACTGTATGCCCCAGTAGTATCTCGTATACTGTTGTACATACAGTACTACCTCACATTAAAAAAAACAGGGAGGTACCAAACATCTTTCAGCAAAAGATGTCTGGCAAACAAGTAGCAATTTCCATGTATTCTTATATCACATTGATGAGTCAACTATGAATGTGGACACATTTTTTTTTTCACGACTGTACAGGCATGTTTGTGTACAACGCTTGAGTTAACGCTGGTTTCTTCCGCTCTTGCTGTGCACTGGTGGGGAGGAAGTGTTGGCTGACCGCGAGACGAGGTCGCCATAGTAGGCAGTGATGGTCTTGATCCTTCTGTTGAGCATGTTCTGCTCGACCTCGACCATACCTCCAGGACCGGCCAGCTGAGTGACCTGCAAGGAAAAAGACGAGTTGATTGTCGTCAACTGGAACTGCATATAAACCAGGACATCAGACCGAACCTGAAGCAAAAGCCGTACCCAAACCGAACACGAAGTGAAGCAAAATAATATCTGTTGTCGGTTTGGAACAAAATGGTTCGTAAAGCGCACCAGCTTGCCGTGCAATGAAGTGCTCCTATAGATTGAGATTTTATGGGTACGGCCTGCAGTACCTATTTTCACTACATTCCACTTTACATTTATGTAAAAAAACATCGATCGCAGTCGTTAATCTGCCCACACAACAATTTCTTCAAGCGCGTCCTGTCTAAACTTGTGCAGATTTGGTGCACTCTGAACAACGCATGATCGGAAATGAAAAGAAAATTAAATGGAGAATTGCAACATATGACGCCACAAATTACCAGTCTGGTCAATTGAGCAGCATTGCCTGCAGTGTTTCACCTTATCAAATTCAAGTCACAAGCGCTGTACATGATGATAAAGTTTGCTGCACTGAACCGATTTGTGACGTGGTTTGCAAGCTGTTGCAGATATATATCACTGGACCAGAGTTGCACCAGGAAATGTTGAGTGTGTTGAAGTCAAATGAAGTTGTACTTTTTTTTTTCGACACCCGGCTACAAAAACAGCATCATGCTATAAGGCACAAAACATACAATGTTTTGGTATACACTCAAACCTCATTATAACGAAGTTACTACATCTTACACGAAATTAACTTCGGTTTATCCGAAAATTCGTTATAAACGTATAGTATTCCTAACACTGTATGTATTGGAAGACTATTCACATTTACTTCGTTATAACCAATATTTCGTTATATCCGTGTTCATTATATCAAGGTTTCAGTGTATGTATGCTGCAGGTGAAATTCCGAGATTCAGACATTTTATACTCCTAATGAACGACATATCGCCTTTCCATAATTCAAACATTCGGTTAATTCAAACTAATGTCAAACTTTTAATCTTTTTGCAAAATTTAAGCCAGAAGAGTGCAGCAGTAAGTGGAAAATTTTTTTTTTTCTACAACCCGACACCTCCCCTAAATCCTCAATGACACTGTCCTCAGTATTCCCGTCAACGTTTCCTTGAATCGCGACATCAACATGACATACATGCATGTTCTCTGTGCGTGGTGAAATCGCACTAATATTGTCACCCACCTGATTAACATCAGCGTTCCTGGGGAGCAACACTGCGATGTTGTCGGTGATCTTCTTGCTCAGCTCGAATGTCTCGTACGTGCAACAGGAGTCAAGGACAGAAGCATATAGCAGAATGGAACCAACACACTACACCATCGTACAGACTCTCATATGGGCCTCACTTGCATTTGTTGACATTGTGGCTGTCACTGTTTGACAAACTCCGAAGATGTGGCTGAAAAATATGGAGTGGCCACATTGGCCCCTCTGTCCCGACGTGGGAGCGGCCCGCATCAGTCCCGGACTGAATCGTCAGGACATCAATAGAGTTATTCATACCATACAAATTGGCGGCGTCTGTGACCTAATACCTGTTGAATTTGTTGGTATTGCAGTTCACTTATATCACTGTTTTACAACTCGTCTATCATGGTACTATGATCACGAAGCCAGGAGTGGCCACAAATTGGCAGAGTATGCTAGCTCTTCACATTTGCAATTTTTGTTCTCTGCACTGGTCAGACTGGCATGCGTCGCATGCCTACCAGCTTGTGCCCTCAGATCTCAAGTACATCACACAGAGAAGTGCCTTGCTTGGCTGGTTTTCACTGTTGTAATTGTGCTTTATGGCTTATATGGAAAGTGGACTGTAAAAGAATATTTCAGTGCTAAACAAGCCCTAGATGTCATCAGCTATAAACCCCGCCCACCGCCGGCGACCGCCATTTCGCCATGGCGTCCATGATGTCATGTACGACATGGAGCGGAGCCGTCGTCTTCCACCAAAGTTTCAGCCACCACAAATCATTCAATTTCAGCGCCAAGTTGAAGAAAGCTAAAATACCTAGATTTCACGCGCAGCTGACCACGGAACAATATCGTTTTCCGAAGTGCAGACGCTCGCATAGCAAGCTGCTCGTTACGCCACGGCTCGCGAGTGCACCAGTGTTGCCAGACTCTCAGCCGCTCGCGTGTTTGTAAAAATATTCAATTATAAATTAAGTGCTCGGCCAAATGTGCTAAAATTTCGCCAGCTTATTTGTGAACGCACAAGGATTAACCCACCTAACACGTATTATGACTGAAGATTGGGTGCCATGGCCCCTTTACTGATCCAAAGGACCTATGCCACAGGCTCAATGGCTTTGTAAAATACTGTGAAAACGGTTTTCAGGTTTTTTTTTTTAGAAACAGCGGCAAAAGGATATAAGTCAGGCTTCATGTCTTTGAGGTCGAAAGACCACTTCTGGTGGTACGAAGGCCCTCCCCAGGGAAGACTCAGGAAGACCACGTCGCCATGTAGTCGTGGAGCAACCTCCAGGAAGTCGCCGACAATGAAATCGATCTTGTCAGCCACGCCGTACACGGCCGCATTATGCCGCGCCAGCTCCACCTTCACGGGGTCGATGTCCACGGCTATGACTGCAAGAGAAGACACAATGCCAATTGGTGGCAATGCCGGAATGAACCATCACCATCGTAAGACGGCAAACCACAGGTACAGTAAATGGGTGATTTATGGCAGAATCTCGTTGATATGATTCCTTAAACATTTTGAAGACAGTAATAGGTTTTTCTTGTCTTCTTCCAGCCAATGTACCACAGAAGCAACAAAGTTTCGTACAGTTAATGCAATCACGTTTACACCTGAAATTGAATTATACAACTGCAGGAGTGGACTCTGATGGAGTGTCTAAAGCTCATGGCTTTGTATACCAGTGTATTCTAGCTTAAATAACATTTCCTCGGAGTAAGGAAAGAGCAGTTTTTTTTTTTTCCTTTTTACCTTCCATAAGACCATCTTACAGACGTTGAAAAGGAAAGTTTAGTGCAAACTGATGAGCCATTGAACTTTTAATCAGCAATTCAATGCAAATGCACATGCTGTGGTTCATGTGGGATCAAGTGGTGCTGGTCCACATGATGCACAGATAGTGCTTTAGATTAGAAAATATAGGTAGCTTGCACACCCAATACCTCCTTGGGTTTTACCAGGACTCAAGCAGCATGCACTGCATGCCAGTGGCATGCAAGCATCTTCAGCTCCCTAATCTAAAACCTTCATACCTGCGTTTCTGAAAACGACATTAAGAAAAAACACACACAGCATTCTGCATCATTTCACAGGCGCGAGGCTGTGACACTCATTGCATATACAGCTAAACTTTAATATAATAAAGTCTTAGCTGCAGCAAAAGGCTTTGTTATAACACAAGCTTCATTGCATAGAGGTCTCCGTCTTCTAGTACCACAAATGATGTTGGGCATATGTAAAACATTTTCGTTTCACCACCTTTTGCGTACGTACATTCGTGAAGGTATTGCAAGCGATTTGAGATTCAACAACCAGCAAAATGAGAGGAGAGTCACTGCGAAAATATCAGGAGCTCTATGCTTCACTGTGGCTACTGCTTAAGTAGTGGGCGTGTTTACCAAAGGCAAAATCAAAACCCGGCGATGCTGACCATAAATGGCCACTGAGCACTATGGAAACCATCATGTGCATATTGCAGGCTGATGGAACTGAAAGTGTGCAGGGTGGAAAAAAGCAAAAGAAATGCCATCAAAAAGCCCAGCAGTTGGTTACTCTGCACATTTGTGCAGTGCGGGTGTGCTGGTACGGTTGCGATAAGAAATTGTCACATGCTCGTGACAATGCAGTACGCAGAATCCAGAGCATTGAAAGTCGAACTGTTTAGTGGGTGAAGCTGTGCCCGGCACAACCGGGCTAATCACACTGCAAAACGATAGCGACAAGTGCAGTCATCAGTAGTCGCAAATCCGATCGGCGGTGAAATGTGTCAGCTTTTATGCATCACAGTAAGTTCTAGCGTTATCACTGATGCTCGCGTACAAACTGAAAGGTACTCAGACATACACGTTGGGCATGCAATATTTGTAGAACAGTCGGCGTCATTCGCGAAGCAGTATGGAAGTTGAGGTGTGGCCTGTGCCGAGCAATAAAGGGTGTCACAAAAAGTGGAAAAGGTGGTCCCCATGAAATAAAATGAAGCAAGTACACGTGCCAATATGTTATCTCAAGTGCTCATCACTATCACTACTTTTCTACCTTTCACATCAGTAGAATCAGCTCAAATCTGCCTTGTTTTCTACTGAAAACTTTGTCGTATTGAAACAGTGTCGCGAAACTACTTCATTAAATTGAGTAAAGCAACAGACGTGTTTCTACAGAAGCAAGAAACGTAAAAACAAGAAAAGTACATGGCACATCGCAAACTTCATTGTATACTGTGTAGAGGTTCGACAGTAGCAACTGTTGACTCACCACGCCGGCACACCCGGGCAAACTGGATGCTGTTGCCGCCAGCGCCACAAAAGCCATCGATGACAACGTCAGCCTTGCAGCGATCTGCGATGTGCTTGGCGATGTTCTCTGGCGTCACGGAAAACCAGGACTCTGGATGCAGAAAAGTACATAAAGTTAGTCAGTGCAGGATTGTGGCAAAGGTAACGATGAGCAACAGAGTTGGTTGTCAGCAATGTTATAAACCACCAATAAAGAAAAAGAAAATAACATGCTGCTTTTCGTACGGAGGAGGGAACCTGTTTTGAACTAAACCGTGTGCAAGTCTCGTCTCGCAAAAACACAATCTGCGTGGCAGGGTCACGCCGCGTGGCGCCAGCTCTCAGAGGCAGCGAAGTTTCTGGTTATTGAACTCCTGAGCGAGTGAGGCTGATCTTGAACACCCTCACATAAACGCCGCCATTTTTGCGGTAATTATACAGGTTAAATTGAACAAAAAATGTTTATGCACAGATGTTCTTTTACGTGACTAGCCCATTTAAGCATTTCTTTACTACTACGAAATTCGCGCATCTATTTTGCTAGCAGAAGCACACCATCAGAATTATTGTAAATTTCTTGATATTTCATTGATGCTTTCTTTGCGAATAGCGTTGATGATTGAATCTCATATTCTGTATAATGTCACATTGAGAAAAATGGCTTCACCATGTGTCAGTCAGAAGCCATCACACGTAACTCTAAGTGCAACTTTAAGCCACTATACCATTGCTAACGTCTGGTACATTTGTGCAAGTAATACTCGTTAAATCAGCATTTTGGGTATATTCGTTGTTTGGGTTAGAAGTTTTGTGTGAAACAAAAATTTCAGATTTGAATTATTGTTACTGTGGGTTCCTGCAGCAAAGACGCATCAATTAAAATTTATGATTGCGGAGTAATGGCAGAGGTAACGTCCGTTACTTTTTTTCGGTAACGGTAACGCGTTACATTTTTTTGTAGGTGACGTAGGGCGGTAACGCGTTCCTTTTTTTATAGTGTAACGAGTAACGTATTTAGTTACTTTTTTTCAGTAACGCCTACAACACTGCTAATGGGCAATGAGGGACCGAAGAGAGATTAGACACAGAGACCCCCAGTCTGCTTTTAGTTAACGTGCACGTTGCGAATCTTTATTGTTCAACTATGCACAAGAGAAATTTCCCACCGGCACTATACATTGCAGATCAAGATCCAGTGCCTATATATACGCAGTGGCCAGTGCACGGTTGTGCAGCACAAGCATTCGGTTTTTTTCAATCAAGAAACTCACTAGCAGGCACTGCATGCATCGGCGTTGTCTCTCGCAGGCGAGGGCACGTTTTCGTTTTCTGATAGCTGGTACTTCAGCGTTCATCGCAGAAAGAACGTTTCCATAGTCAACACGCGCCGTTCGCTCTCTCTCACCACACGGTGAGCGCAGAGGCGGTGGCGCCCTCTCTTGTACTCAAGCAAATGGACCGCCCCGCCAGCAGATGACGATGTACGCCGACACGGTGACACCCTAAAGTGCTTTGCCCCTAAAAGTGTCAAGCCGATGGTGTCTGCATTGCTTGCTCTTACATCGCCCTCCACGAGCACAGAACAAAGGAACCATCACTGTGTCACATTTTCACACCAATCAGGGCAGCCAAAAAGCTGCGCTGGTTCTTCAAATCCACTTTCGAGAGTTCTCCTATCCTGTGCGTGAGGCGTGCTTGTAATTCAAATCTTTGTTCACCTTCCACACCACAATTTTGAAAGGCAGAAAAAGTAGTCAGGAACGCCTATTAGGAATGATGCAGTGAGACAGAAATTTAGTAATGTTTTCGAATGCTATGCGAAATCACATGTCCGAACTTCCACAAGTGTGCAAGTAATTCTTCAGACAACGTTTACTAACTGACTAATTGCTGAAAGCAACATGTTTACCAGCATGTGCAAGGCTACCACTAACAAAATGCCATTCATTGGTCACAACTTTGTATCTAGTTTCACTTTCAAAAAAGAATAATGTAGTGTGGCCCCAGTTACTTGGGACACACTGTATGTGTGTGTGTGTGTACGTGTGTGTGTGTGTGTGTGATTGGATTGTTTTCTGTAAAATGTGCTATTTCGTTCAGCCACTATGATTATGAAGCTTCCATGTATACAGTGTGGCCGTATCTCCTCTTAAGCAGCACCCTGGCAGTTATCTTTTTTGCCGGTCGCGCCCACAACTTCGTTGTTACGGAATAAAAAATTAAATTCAGCGTCAATTCAATTCCTCACGTAAGATGCAACAGCAAAGAAAGAAAGCAAGCACTCAGTCACGTATCAAGAAGGGCCAAAACAGAGACGGAGCAGTCCAAAAGCTTACCTTCATCCAGCTTAATGCCTTTGTCAAACCGGGAGAAGAGCCTGTAGCGCTGCAACCAGTACTTGGTCAATTCCGGGTTGTCCTTAATGTAGCTAGGCATCGTTGCCTCGTCGGAAGGGGATATGGACAGCAAGTCTGCGTAACAATCCAGATGGCGGCGTAGCTCAGTCAGTCCACCGCACCGAGCTACTCTCTACACGACGACATTAGCGTGAAAGGGCCCCCTAACTAATGATGTATTACAGCACACACTTACACGACGGAAAAAAAAACAGCGACAAAGACAAGTGCTCCTTTTTACAGCGGAACCTCTTATGAGATCACAACAACAGCAGATTTTGGTGTCCATAACTGCTATCGTGCACTATGAGAAAAAAATATCCATGATCTAGCGGGATTTGACCCAGGCCTTCTGTTTGGCAGTCGAGGTTCTACCACAGAGCCACGCCAATGCTTGAAATCATTCGCAAAAAAAAAAGGCCTTATATAGCCGTCACGTCGAGAAAAGAATCACATAATCAGATATAATATAGTGTGGTAGAAGGTTAAAGAACAACCAGGCGTCGCACAATGTGAACTGCATAACGACTGAGTGGTTTAAAGCTTCCCACCCATCACAAAGGGCTCAGCCATAATTCTTTAGTGTCATCAGCCACAGCATCAACGAAGTGCACATAACGCCTTACAGAGGTGTAGCGGGTACTTTGCATAAGTAGTCACTCCAAGAGAGTTTACAATGGACTCAAGAAAGGCCACTCCTCCAGCTTTAGCTCTGCCTGTGCTACGTGTTCTGCACAGGCCTGGCATTTCTTTTGTCCACTGTGTAAGTGCCCACTGTAATACATCATGGATCCGCACCAACCAGCCCGGTCGGATACCTTGCCCCCTCATCAGGTTTAGGCATCGCGAACGAACAAATAGTGTGTAGACTGCTCAAGCCTACAAAGTACGAAACACCTGTGTGGTGCAAAGGTATTCGAAATTTAAAATTGAAGGCCGTTTGCACTCTCCGTTCAGAGGGAGTAGCACTTTTGAGAAAGAGTGACCCTCATGTGCTCAATACGATCCTCGACTTGGCGCTCTTATCTCATTCCATCGAGTTGAGTGCAGTTCCTCCCCTCGATTTAAAACGAAATGGCATACGTTTCTAAAATATGCTGTGGTGATACTAGGAAGCATGTAGACCAGTTTTGTTTAATAAGTAAAGTAAATAATTAAAAAGGAGTCAATATTATATTGCTAGAGTGCAATAGCGATAGCATCTTACTGTGAGGGAAAAAAAAAAGGAACGCTGATAGCCTAGGTGAACCCTGAGATGTTAAATGGTTCTAGAACATGGGCGTGAAAGTGACATGCACACATGCTTAAATAACGAATGTCACCTTAGAATGTCCTTGACCACGAGAAATGACTTTCATTCATCCGGTGCGGAGTGCATAACGCCACCAGTGGAAATGTCCATTGAAGCAAAAGGGCAAGAAGAAGAATGAAAAAGTAAATAAAAGAGGTGGGGCTTGTCGCATGACCAGACACGCTCCCTTGCCTCCTGCACTTGAGATAATGCAGGGGAGGTATGCTTGCGGAGGCTGGTCGAGGCAACGAAAGAACGTGTCTGCCTTGACAGTGACGCTCGGCTCCGGAAGACATGGTAACATGACAACTCTTCTGACATGACAACATGAAAACTTGAACATGGTTCAGGTTATAACACGGTTAAACTTCCAATCTGAATTTTACCACATTTTAATTTGACCTACGTTCAAACTAAAGCGTGCTTCAATTTCTTCTAACTTGAACTGCAATGAACTGACGTAAAATCTCTTTTGCCAAAAACAATCGCAAGACTTTTGGTTTGAGCTAGCTGGTACTGGTTCATAACTGAGGATACCTTTGGCACAAATCGAACGATGACACATTCGATTTGCGCCAAAGGTATTCTCAGTTATGAATCGCAAGACGGCTTCATATAGTTGCACCTAACAAACAGAATCCTCTCGGTTAATTTTGTCAATACTGACATGCGTCACCATCACAGCGATCCCACCATGCCAAAAGTGGGCAGCTAATGTCTGCAGACAGAACACCGACCAATTCTGTGCAGTACAGCATTGTGTGAAAGATGAGAAAGGCATCGTGTGGTACTCACGTCTCATGTCTCCTTCTTGTTGTTGTGCCGCTGTGCCTTGCTGACTGTTGTTGCCTTGCTTGCGCAACTTCTTGCGTTTCTTCTTGTTTGCCACGTGAGACTTGGCTCCTCCGGGACCCAACTTGATTCCCCTGAGTAGGCGGGAGTCCCAGTGGCAATGCTAGTATAGCACTCGCAAGCACCAACAGTGCATGCAGAATTCTAGTGATGACTAGTGTATATATACAGGGTGTCTCAGCTAACTTGCGCATAGTATTACAAAAACAAACAAACAAACTATCCATGCCGAATTGGCCCAATATTGTTCTGAGTCGCGCTCAGCACGTCAGGATATTTTTCCAATCTGCCAAGCTGGGTAATTAACAAATATTGCTTAATTAACTTTTTAATTAGTAACTCTAGCGATATATTTTCAATGTAGAACTTTTACCACCTGTTCTGAAATGTTGCAATATTTCATCCATGCTAAGATGACTGCAAATTCCAATATGCTGGGTAATTAACAAAGATTTCTTAATTAACCTTAAAAATAGTAACTAACAAAAATATTCAATAGATAAGATGTAACATTTATCCAGCAATGTTGGATTATTTCAACTATGCTAAGACAGCTGCCCTGTTTATTTTTTTTCAGGTTTTCTTTAGAGTGCGCTAAATTAAAAAGTATACTTACCCAAGTTAGTTTAAACATCCTCTATATTCTGTAGCGTAGACATCAAAAGCTATCAATAGGTCAGACATTACGGTCAACACTCCTTTTAAGGGCACAAAATTACTTCGGATGAAAAATAAGAAAGTTGGCCCACTTGTCATGTTACACTGAAACATCGCTAGTATACTGTATCCCTGACAATCATTCGGGTGCGCTTATCGTCCACACATATTGAAAACTCTCTGAAGTCCTTTGAGATCAAAATCACCACATACAAATGTCTTTAAAAAAAGTTAGGTTTAAGTTACTCACTTCAGGCTTTCCTTCAGAGACAGTCCGTAGGATATCAGGGCTTTGAATGCGTCTTCTTCGTCAGAGTTTATGTCCTCTTCGTGACTGAAAACACACAAACCATGAAACGTTTCAATGACAAAGTTCCTGGTGTCATATACTAATTACATCTTAAGACTGTGGGACACAAAAAATGCCCTGCATGTGGCTACACAAAATGCAAGCTGTGCATCCACGCACACTCAATCACTCAGTTTACTTCCCCTACTTGAGCTGCAAATGAACTGGTATCACAGCAATAAAAAAAAAGTAAATGGCAAGCACTGCAAACAAACTGTATCACCCAGACAAGCGATTCGTGTAGCGCTAAGCTGTGAAATGTTCCCTCTGTGAACAATAGAAATATGGTGAAAGCAGTGGCGTAGGCAGAAATTTCTTTGCGGAAAGGGAGGGGGGGGGGAACCCTTTTGGTCCGACATGGGGTCCAGGCAGGTAAAGGCCCGAACACACGTACGCGTTGTGGCGCGTCAACGCGTGACTTTTTGACGCGGCGTCGCGCCCTCTCCCTATGGAGAGGGAGGACGCGCAGCTTCGCGTAGCCGCGCGCCCTCTCTCCCCATAGGGAGAGGGCGTGACGCCGCGTCAAAAAGTCACGCGTTGACGCGCTGCAACGCGTACGTGTGTTCGGGCCTTAAGTGTGGCCAAGTGTCATTTTATGCTCTGTATCCCATGGGAGAAAAAAATTTCGAGGGAGAGGGGGGGCACGGGCCCGGTGTCCCACCCCCTGGCTATGCCACTGGGTGAAAGAGAAACATGGCCATGTGATGAGCTCCTTTGTAGAGGCAATAAATCCAAATGAACTGGGAGAGTTACGAGGTCATAGAAAGACTATACCAATCCTATGTCTTGCCTTTACACCCTCCGCATCTATTCATCCACCGTGAGGGCAATTTTCATCACTGACGGAACGGGTACTGCCCAAAACCTCCCCAAGATTCAAGCAAAAAAAAAAAGAGAGAATTGCTTCAAAACAAACTGAGCTGTCAGGGCCCTGCACATACAAAGATGTGAGCCGTGGGCTAATCCCGGTCGAGATAGGGCGCGCGCGACCGCTCAGAGTGCGCAGTTCCTGCCGGAGCCCCGCCTCCTCCGGGACAACCCCCCCCCCACCCCCGCACAGCACATTCTTGAGCCGTTCCGCGCGACGATAGAGAGCCAGCGCGTTTCCTGTCCACTTGAGGCGCGATAGTCGGCTGCCCTCGTACGCTTTCACTCGCACATAACACACACGAGGCACGAAGCGATGTCATCGCAACTTAAAAAATATGCGGGACATGACGGCGACGCCGACGGCAAAAACGCGCCTGGAGTTTCCGTATAATTGCTATCGCAATAAAACCGGCGGGTGCGCAAAGAAAATGGAATGGCTGCCGTGGACATGAGGCGCGGCCATCTCTCCCTCACGGGGCCCATGTGCTTCCGCTCGACACCTACCTAGTCCTTCCTGCCGCCATGACGAACCGACGCAGTACCATGCTACCTTTAGGGAGAAGCGGCTTCTTTTAATGAATGGGGAGTTCCTACCACGCCCTCTCCCCCCCACACACACACACGAATACATAGGGGAGAGCAAGCAAACTGGTAACCGTTGATTATATTTCGGAGTCACTGAACACCTGACACGAACAAGGCTTCACGAAATCCAGTGCAGCACCGAAACTGACGAGTTCGGAATGCAGATTCCAAAATTTTGTAAATAGGCTTTCCTGCAAAGTTTGCTGTCCAGCCAAAAATTGGTTCAGAGGCTGTATTTTCGCGCTCCAAGTAAGCTTCCCCTTCACAGTGAAACCGCAAGAGCACCAGCAAAGGTTTCTCAAAAGTTTTTCTGATGGCGTTTTTATCTCGTCGGTCCGGAGCAGGATTTATCACTTGCTCCGCCCCCCAATTCGCGGATTCGGGAAGAAACAGGACGAGCAACATACGTCACTTCCGTCATTCTGCGAGCAACCTTGGTCTTTCTTTTCAGCAGCACTCAAGGTTGCCCGTAGAAGCGAGTAGAATGCCTTTCCTTCCTTGAAAACTCGGCGCTCGCCACTTTCCTGTCAAGAATACCATGTTACGTTGATAACACGCACGCCGTTCGTTACCTGGAAGTACCGGGCGCGGGGCGATAATGCGAGGAAAGGCATTATCGCCCCGACAGGTGACTCATTAACACAGATAAGTGGGCGAGTTGGTTTGGGTTTATAATGAAGACAGCGCATGTCCCGTCTTCATCTCGTCCTTTGTGTTCGTCTTAGCGCTGCCCCTTTGTCCCTTCATTGTGACTATTATCGTTGTGGGACAAAAACACACCCTTCTTACTCGCTCTATTTTTAGAGTGTACAGAGCGGAAGCAGGAATAGTTTCCCGAACCGGTTTACTTTATCGATAATTTCCTTGTTTGCCTTGCTTAAGTAAGTACTACTTTGGAAAATCGACGAACCCAGCTTTGAGAGATAATATCTGGGGTTTAACGTCCCAAAACCACGATATGATTATGAGAGACGCCGTAGTGGAAGGCTCCGGAAATTTCAACCACCTGTGGTTCATTAACGGCCTCAAACATCTTCGCCTCCATCGAAAATGCAGCCGCGGCGGCCAGGATTAGATCCCGCGACCGTCGGGTCACCATAACCACTAGACCACCGTGACGGGGCCAGCCTTGAAAGTCGCGTCCGGAAGAAGATAAACTTTGACGAACACACACGCTGCGACTATTTTTCAGGTCGTCGACCTTTTGTCGGTGAAGGCATCCCAACACCACAAAAGTATATATAGGCAAACAAAACTGAAAAAATTCGGGGGCTACACCCCTGGCTACGCCCCTGGTATCTGTGTACCCTATTTCCGTAACTTGCTAAAACTCTCTAGTAGTTGCTGCTAGTCCCAGCGTGTGTGTTCGTCAAAATTTCTCTTCTTGTGTACGCGTCTTGGAAGGCTGGATTCGTCGATTTTCCCAACTATATGTGCCAACAGACCCAACACCAGACTCTTCTAAATACTACTGAAATTTAGTTGGAGACTAAAACAATTACGGGAAGTCCTACGTAAAATAAAATTGTTCAATATTTTTTAATGTAACAATTGTTCAATTGTTACAATATTTTTTTCTTCTCATTTCTTCAACAACGCACATCTTCTGCACGCCTGTTTTCCGAAGTAAACATGGCATATCCCTGACGTGCGTTGGTCCGTGTGCGGCCGCCATCTCGCCGCTCAGTTCTCCAAGAAAAAAATATACTCCAAGTGCGACGCTGAACAATCGAAATGCCTCTCTCCCATTCGCATTCTTCGTGTGTATGTTTTCTAAACCCGTTAACGGTGCCCGCAAGCAAAACGGCCGAGACAGACGGTACGATTTTTCATCCGATGCGGCGTCCGGCGCGGCGATGCGGCAGCCGGAACGATGACGTTTTGTGACGTTTCATCGCATCGGATCGCCGCATCGCATGTCCGGCGTGTATCCAACCGGGCAGATATTTTCGCCGCCGCATCGGACCGTCGGAAGGCCGCAGCCAATGGCAGCTCGGGAGACGTGTGTCGTCACGCCGCTGGTGGCGCCCTCTCCATGTCGCCGCTCCGGTCACCGTGGCCAAGGCAGCCAAGGCGCGTCGGTGTAGTGGAGCCTCGGAGCTAGAGATGGGCAAAGCGGCTCACTTGAGTGAGCGGCTCCGAACGGCTCAGCTCACTTAAGTGAACCGGCTCACTTGAACGGCTCACCGGTTCACGGTTCACCCTAAATCGACGAAGGAAGGGAAAACACTAGGAGGGAGAGGAGGCAAGAAGGAGGCTGCCTTCCCCCTCCTGGAATTTCGCGGCGTGCGCTGGTCGCTGCTGGATGCCTCCGCTCCCCCCCCCCCCTTCGCTTATGCACCCCTCTGCAAAATGTTCTGGAGACGCACTCTGTTTTGGCAGTCACAAAGTACCTCCGAGCGCCGAGTCTCCTCCCGGGATCTGACAACGGCACATGTTTAAGCGTGGTGCGTGTCCACGACAGGCGAGGATGCTGCGACTACGTTGATTGTCCCTTCTCCAATGTTTTGGCTGTGACCACTGTAGCTGCGACTGTTGTGAGCAAGGACAAAAGGGCAGTTTCTGTCATCCCCAATAGATGGCGTGAAAGCCAGCGTAATGGCAGTATTGGTGGCAGAAAACTAGAGAGAAAGGACAAAAATAAATAATGGGGAAAAAAAATAAGGACATTCTGCCGTAAAGGGCACAGAACGAAGCTGAAAACTTAAGGTTTTTTTTTTGTCTTCTGGAGTAAAATAGTTTTAATTGAAGTAAAGACACTAGGCCAACGCTAAAAAAAAAGAAAAAGAGAGTAAAGGTTTTCTTTTTTTTTTTTTTCGAGCCTGGTGGCACACTTGTCACCGCCCCGTTATAAAGGGGACGCTCATAGCATCCATCCATCCATCCATCGTTAACGTAGCGTACCTCTATCATGGAACGCGAACTCGAACGAAGCGGCTCGACCGGTTAAACGAACAACAGGTTCAACACGGCTCACTGAGCGAGAGAGAACCGGCTACCGACAATGCACTACTGTACCGCCACCTTAACCCGGCTCATGCGCTCACCGGCTCACGCTCATCCCCGGCTCTCTGAGCATCTGAGCAGATTGGTTCAGCACGGCTCACTGAACGAGCGAGAACTGCGAGAACCGGCTCTCCCCCTTTCCCAAAGAACCGCCGCTCACTTTTACTGAGCCGCGGATCACCCGCTCTTTTAAAAGAGCCGCTCAAAAGAGCCGGCTCGCTCCTGAGCGACCCATCTCTACTCGGAGCATTTGCCGACATCGCCGCTCGCGGCGGCGTGATAAACATCGAGTACATTTTGTTTGTGACGTGAAATAATTCCTGATTGAATAAAGTGATGTTTGAAGTGTGCCATTTCTGCAAGACAGTGCCCGTTTCCAAACCACTAGCGAGATCGCGAGCAGCGATGCAAGGCCATTCCGCGGGTAAACACAGCGACACCGTCGTCTTGGCGAGCCGGCTCGCTTCGCTTCCACCTTTGCTCTTCACATCGATGACGTCGAGAAAGTTAATAGCGTATGCTAACGCGTTACATGCGAGTACAAAGCTTAATCGTGTTGGCAAAAACAAGCGCTCTATGACGAGCTCACGTGTGATCGCGAGCGGCGTAGGCGACGGCCGGCGTCCGCCATGCTAGGCCTACCTCTCGGGGTCGTGAGTCACGGCGAGCTGTAGCGATGTGCTTGTCGTTCGCGAAGGCGTAGTTTCAGTGATTATTTTCAAATAGAACGAAGCGTGGCTGTGCAAAGTTGTTTGTTTTGTGCTTCATTACAAGGATACGAAGTCCTCCGAGTGTGCATGACGAGACACCGTATGTGGGCGGAGCGTACGGCCGATCGCTCGTTCGCCCCGTGTGTGCTGAATCGTCGTACGCCGCACGCCGGATCGGAGGCAAAATCGAACCATCTGTTTCTTGCACGACAGTGCGGAAGCCCCGCCTCCGTAGCCTTCGCTCCACTGCCAAGATGAGCTGTCCCCGAGTACAGCAGAACGAATTATTGTCCCCGCTGGCCAACCTTGCGTCCCCCCCCCCTTTTTTTTTCGCTCTGTACCGCAGAAAAGCCCATTCTCCACATGAAAACAGTCGCTCCGTAAGGAACACTACCGACACGTGGCACAACTAAGCCTCTCAACCACGACGGATCCATAGCAAGCAAAAAAAAAAAGAATATGCACGCACGCGGCTTCCATAACCTATAATCCCAAAAAGCCTGCGTAGGTTATGCAAAACCCAAGGTCCTTTGATGAAGTTTCATAAACAGCGCAAGAAGCAATACACACGATAGCGCCGACCTCCTAGTTCCGTCCTCGGCGCTGCTGAAGAACTTTTTCAACCATCAGCTGGCCAGAGTAACACCATGCAGACTGCCCCTTGAGACGTTGAGCGGCAGAACCCTGTCTAACCCTTTATATTACTTCAACTACCAGGAGCAAGCTGGCACAAGTATTTCGTTAAAACGATATGCCCAAACGAGATCGCATCGAAACTCACCTTCTCGCGATCGTTGCACGTTCAAGCAGCGTGTCAGCATTGAGAAACACAGCGTCCCTTCCCGGCAGAAGACTTGTCGTGATTGTCAGTACGGCGAACGAGGTTGTCTTTTTAAGGTGGAGATGTGACTCATCGATGACGTGTTTAAAAAGAGGGGGAGGAGGTTTGCCCCCTTAATTGTTCCCCTTTGGGCGCCGAAATCATTGGACGACGCTTGTTCACCCTGCCCAACTAAGTTCACGGACATAATACCCATGACACACGGACAAAGGTAAAGCACTTCGCAGTAACCCCATTTTGTTGCTCTGAAGGACCCTTTGCAGGTGGTTCGTGGCTTCAAAGGTCAACTCCGGATCCTCAGATGAAGGGGTATTCAGACGGGGGAGGAATGCTCGGGGGAGACGGGGGGATTGCGTATCACATGACCGCGATGTCACGGATTAGCGAGTGGGCGTGACCCCCCCGCGCCTCCTCGGAGGAGACGGGGACGTTTTCCCTGAAAGGACAAACGATCCCCCTGCGGTGGGGGATGTGGCGGAATTTCGGGCTCTTGTTTGGCCACATTGTTGCACTTGCTCCTGCAGAGAGCGGCAGTGGGTGTCCAGTACAGTGTACTGTAGTGTCCAGTCTGCAGCTGGATGGTCGTCTGCAGCTCGTCAAACGGGTGGTGCAAGCCACCAGAGTAGTCTAGTAACACTGGTCTCCCCCTCCGTTTGCCTCGTCCGTGTGAGTGGGGGGCATTTGTGGAGACTTCTCCTCGCGAGTTGACGTCACTAGGCTCCGCCTTTACCCCCCGAGCATTTCTCCCCCGTCTGAATACCCCTTGAACGCCGAAAAAAAAAAAAGACGCATTTTGAGAAGCCCTAGCGTGCCCAAATTTGGTCAGATTTAAACGGGGTTTTCGGCACTGCATTCATTTTTAGTATATCGAGGAAATGTTGCGGACAGATATTTTCCTCGGGCTTTCATTTTTTTACAAACCAGAGGCAAATATCCATAAAAATTGTACATTTTAACGTCTCGCTCTTTCTTGTTGCCTCCTGAAGAAAATAGCTTAGTTATCTAAATTTCTTCCGCAACATTTCCTCCCTTTTTATTTCCTTATTGTTATGGTATGATTGTCATGCATGTCAAGCCCCTGATTTCCATTTTACAGGCTTTGAAAGTTCTGTGTGTACTTTGTCTGGATTTAAAATTCGCGCCATATTTAAGAGGCGCGACGTGGCTCCACTCCACCTGGTATCGCCTATATTCCGCGATCCTACACTCTACCACCAGCTTCTCGTATGGTTGTATTCGTGCGCTGCGTAGAAAAGTAAGGGACTTGCTAAGTGAGCTTGAAACAGGCTTCGGTATTTTTTTTTATCGTTTTTTGTAGGGGGAGGGGGGCTGTGCTGCCTCTTTTCCTCCCGAGCGTGTTCCCCGCGACAATGAAGTGGAATGGGAGGCTAATGCAGGTGTGTGACCCAAACACAAAGCAGCGTTTCTTCGGCGTCGGCATCGCGACAGCGTTTTGGCTACGAGCACTTCATATAAGCAGCGTGCCGAGAGGCCCTTGGTGCTCAGGAAACTGCCCCGTGTCCATAGCTAATCGTCCTATTGAGCGCTCGCAGGAATTTACTGCGGTTGCAAGGGGGACAGTGGCGGCATCTGCAGCAGAGACTAGCCAAGAGGCTCGTGTGCTTTCGCTCAGTTCTGTCGGTCAGGAATACGCAGAAGCGCGACATCGTGGCTGTTTAGAAACGCCATAGGCAAGCAGCCAAATCTCGCGGCAGCGAGATCGGCTGCCGCGAACTGCTTCTTCAAGGCGCCAAATACACATGCGTAGATCAGAATAAGCTTTATTCATTGGAAAGAAAACATTATTTGATGTTGAGCGGCCACTGTCAAGTGTATGACTGGACACATGTCTTTCACAACATGGAAGCTCGGGGAGATGGTGCTGGCTCATGCCTCGCCAAGTTACCGTATTTACTCGAATCTAAGCCGATATTTTTTTCGAAAAAACGATGTGCGAAAGTGGGGGGGGGTCGGCTTAGATTCGAGTACAATGAATAGGTTTTTTTACTTTTCTGGTCTTGCGAATTTCGGGGGTCGGCTTAGAATCGGGGCCGGCCTAGATTCGAGTAAATACGGTACTCGGTCTTCATGCTCGACCACCTTAGATGTAATTTCTAAACAGTTTTATACTTCATGTTGTATCCTTGATAAACATTATCCTCGCGTTTTTCTTTTTGGCCAAACATGCTGTATGTATATATATATATATATATATATATATATATATATATATATATATATATATATATATATATTCATTCCACGCAATACTACGAATCTTTTTTGTGCCACCGAACATTAGGTTTTAGTACACACAGAGTTTAAATTAATTTGTTTTCTTAAATTCTAAAACAAGGAGCCGGTGTATAAATGAACGCCTAAGGGAACACCAGCAGTCGATAAAGAACGGGCAAGGATCTAATTTGCCTCTTCACTGCAGCCTGTGGCAAACCGCCTCTGCTGGCGACAACGGGAATCATGAGGCGTAGTCAGAACCATAGCCTCCTATGTCAGAACCAATTGGCACGTGAGCTGGTTGAGGCTTTCTTCCTCACGAAAAGAAGATACATTTGCGTCAGTGATACTTCCATAAGATTGTACGATAATGAAAGCTGGTTCCTCTCATGCGCGTAGATTAATTTGTGGTTTGTGTCGTATAAATGTGCGTTTTATGTTCAATAAAATCCAGTCGCGAGTCTCACTTCCTTCCTTGTTCACTTCCTTGTCCGTGTTTCCTTTGCGCAGCAACATGCATTATTGATGCCATCTCTCGTGCGTGTTCCACGCGACAGTGTTGTGTTATGCGTGGCTAATTCAGGCGTGTCGCCCAAACACAATGCAGTGTTTTTACGGCGTCTCGACAGCGTTTCGGCTACCAGCTCTTTCTCTAAGCAGTTGGCGAGAGATCCTCGGTACTCAGAGATCTTTCCCTACCCGTAGCTAATCGTCCTATTCGGCACGCGCAGGGATCTGATGTGGTGGCAAAACTAACAGCGGCGGCACCTGCAGCAGAGACTTCAATGCTTTTGCTGCCTTGAGCAGGCAAATGGATAAAAAAGCGCGATCGGCTACCGCGAACTGGTCCTTCCAGGCACCAACGGCACATGCGTAGGTCAGAACAAGCTTTGTTTTTTTGGAAAGAAAACATTCACTGAAAAGTGTATGACTCGACACGTGCTCCTTTCACAACGTAACAACGTGGGGTGATAAAGCTGGGACATTCCTCGGGAACTGACCCCGTCTTCGCGTTCGACCACCTTCGATGTAATTTTTAAACATTGTCCTCGCTTGTATGTAGCGAACTTCTTTCCGTTCGCCATCCTAAATTTCCAAACGCTAGCCTAAAGCGTGCTGTATGTAATATATAAATCTGGGAGAAGCGCACAAGATAACAAATATAATAAAACAGTAGAAGCGTACAAATCTTTTATTTTGAATTTTCTTACAACCGTATAACTGATCACGTAGCGCAAAATTTGACACAGGACAAGAGAGGGGCACGAAGACGTCCTGTTTCAAATTTTGCGCTACGTGATCAGTTATGCTTTACCAACATGCCCAACTTCATACTCTTGTCTTACAACAGTAATGTTCTCTAAGTAGCCATTCCATCTAATCACCAAAGTTGTCTAGATGGCACAGAAGCAGATCAAAGTGTCCCCGAGAGAAAACAACGTAAGCCGTGCCCGAAAAAAAGAATTTTTTTACAAACGTTGCTTTTTACGGCATAGTCACTTGTGAATCGCGATAAGAGGGTTCTGCGTAAAAATAATAGATCTAGTACCTTGTAAATACCAATTAATCACATTTCATTCAGGAAGTTGGAGGGGGCACCAGAACTAATCTGATGTCACCGTTTCTTGCTCCGCGCGTTCGAGCAAGAGTTCACCCTGCGTCTCAACCAGTTTGTTCACAAAGATGGCGGCCACGGTGACGTCAATGCAAGCTATGCATTCCATAGCCTCTGACAATAAGCGGCAGAGAACTGTGAAGAGAGGTCACTACCCATTGTTTGGGTTACCGCGGGAGCAGTGTGGGGTACGGAGAAGTTGGAGGGGATGGCTTACACCGCAACGGTACGGAGAGGACAAAGCGGCAAAACCCCTCCATCGCATTTGCTACGGCTATGCTGGCGGAAACATAGGAGCGTTCACCCTTTTTTGAGGCATTCCCGGGCAAGTTTCAAACAGCACTACTTTTCGCGCGCGGAATGACCTTTTCGCACGCTTTCATGACCTGGTGAGATTTACACGCCTAGAGTGTACTCTTAAAGGACCCCTGACACCAAAATTGAAACCTCGAGATCTTTGTGTTGTTTGACTTTCCTGTATACGGGGGCACATCTGACCGATTATTAGTGACGAACGTTGCCTTTAAGATATCTTAATTTGGTTTTAAAGTAAACGTGAGTGCTCACTTGAGTTGGCTGCACCTTGCGACATCCTGGTATGACGTAGATAGAGGCCCCGTGTGACGTTCCACGAGTAAAGCAAGTATTGTGGACGTCACAGAAGGTTTGCGGGGCGCGCGTGCACAATACGACCACTGGCACCCGGCGAGGCCTATTGTTCCTCCCCCCTCTGGCTCTGTTGTCGGGCTGCTCTCGAGGTAGTTTTCGTGAGGGGACACGCGCTTAACAGGTTTAACCCATACCGAGGCACCCACATACTTTCAATCTCTACCACGCGCGGGGCCCCGATTTGAAAACCGCGCTGTCAACGTCACCACAGCTTGAGTGCACGTGGTCTTTGACGCTCCCCCGCATGGGGCGCCAGTTTCTTGTGGTTTTTAGGCGGGCGTTTTGAAGTGATGCTAAAATGGTCACAATTAACTACGCTAGAATTAGTTGTACGATACGCTAGAGCATTTACGATTTAATTTAGAGATTACCAGACACAAAGCTACAAATTACAGCAAAAAAGTCACCAACAAAAATTTCGCTGTCAGGGGTCCTTTAACTCCTTTTTATGGTGTGTAAGTGCTGCCATCTATGGACACAAAAAGTTCAAATCTGAGTTGCTTTGGAGCTGGTGAGCCCTCTTAAATCCTCTAGCCGTCCATTGTCCTGTTGACCGTCCGCCGGTCGCAGGTGTTGGAAGCGCCATTGTCTGTCCCTTCCATCGCCCTCAGGAATGCTGCTCTCAGTCGTTAAGCAGCGTGACGGCATGACGACTGGTGTCAGCTGTCGGGGCCAGCTGGGCGAAGACGCCGTTTTCCAAGGACCCTCTTTGTTGAAAAGTCGGCAACATTGTGGCCTCTGTGCTGAGGCACAACAGTACACAGGCCTCCAACATCTTCGCCTCCATCGAAAATGCAGCCGCCGCGGCCGAGATTCGATCCAGCGACCGTCGGGTCAGCAGTCGAGCGCCATAACCACTAGACCACCGTGGCGGGACCAGCCTTAAAAGACGCGTACGGAAGAAGATAAACTTTGACGAACACACACGCTGCGACTAGCAACCACTTTCCAGGTCGTCGACCTTTGCCGGTGAAGGCACCCAAACACCACAAAAGCTTTTTTCAAAAATTACAGTATATTAACTCTTGACAGTGGGGTTGTCACGCCTCATTGTTGCCCGTCAGCCCATGCATTGTTACCGAGACACTTGTCGTTTGGGGTACGCATTGTCACTTGAAAGGGGAGCGGCAAAAGCACAACCAGCGGGAAAGGAGGAACGCTACCGTACTGCCTTAAACTTGCTAAAACTCTCTAATAGTTGCTGCTAGTCCCAGCGTGTGTGTTCGTCAAAACTTCTCTTCTTGCGTACGCGTCTTTCAGGCAGGCCCAACATCAGACTCTTCTAAATACTACTGTAATTTAGTTGGAGACTAAAACAATTACGGGAAGTCGTATGTAAAATCAAATTGTTCACTTTACAATCATTTTTTTCTTCTCATTTCTTAAACAACGCACGTCTACTGCACGCCTGTTTTAAGAAGTAAAAATGGCATATCCCTGACGTGCGTTGGTCCGTGTGCGGCCACCATCTTGCCGCTCAGTTATCCAAGAAAAAAATATACTCCAAATGTGACGCTGAACAATCGAAATGCCTCTCTCCCATACGCATTCTTCGTGCGTATGTTTTCTAAACCCGTTAACGCTGCGAGCTAGCAAAACGGCAACCAGAAATGGAATCGGCTGCAAGCTGCCGTACTGCTAGCGGAGCGACACGACTGTGCGGAAGCCCCGCCTCCGTAGCCTTCACTTCACTGCCAAGATGAGTTGTCCCCGAGTACAGCAGAACGAATTATTGTCCCCGCTGGCCAACCTTACGTTTCCGCCCCCCCCCCCCTTTTTTTTGGCTCTGTGCCGCAGTAAAGCCCATTCTGCACATGTAAACAGTCGCTCCATAAGGAACTCTACCGACACGTGGCAAAACTAAGCCTCAACCACGACGCATCCAAGCAAAGAAAAAAAAGAATATGCCCGCACGCGGCGTCCATGCCCTATAATCCCAAAAATCCTGCGTAGGTTATGCGAAAACAAAAGGTCCCTTGATAATGTTTTATGAACAGCGCAAGAAGCAATACACGCGATAGCGCCGACCTCCTAGTTCCGTCCTCGGCGCTGTTGAAGAACTTTGTCAACCATCAGCTGGCCAGAGTAACACCGGACTGCCCGTTGAGACGTTGAGCGGCAGAAGCCTGTCTAACCCTAAACACTGTTTAATATATATTACTTCAACTACCACGAGCAAGCTGGCACAAGTCTTTCGTTAAAACGATATGACCAAAACGAGATCGCATCGAAGCTCACCTTCTCGCGGTCGCTGTACGTTCGAGCAGCGTGTCAGCATTGGAGAAACACAGCGTCCCTTCGCGGCAGAAGCCTTGTCGTGATTGTCAGTTAGTGAGCGAGGTGGTCTTTTTAAGGTGGCGATGTGACTCATCGATGACGTAGATAAAAAGAGGGGGAGGAGGAGGTTACACTCACTGTTCCCCTTTAGACGCCGAAATCATTGGACGATGCTCGCTCGCCCTCCCCAGCTAAGTTCACGGACATAATACCCCGATACACCGACAAAGGTAAAGTACTCTGCAGTGAACCCCTTTTTGTTACTTTGTTTACTTTTTGTCGTATGTTGTCTGAAGGGTCCTCTGCAGAGAGACGTTGCGCAGGTGACACGCGGCACCTAAAGTCCCTAGATTTTTCCTTTTTTTACCTAAATACCGACAACTGCCTCCTCGCCCGGCACTCTCTCAAGCTCAGCTGGCGTCTGCCGCCCTTTTCTTCCCAACTTGGAAGATTTACAAAGCCACGTGCGTTTAAGTACATTAGCCACGCATCTTTCAGCGGACAATATGCTAACGCGACGCGCCTTTCTCCTCCCGCCACTCCCTGTCATTAGTGAGCGGGGAACGCGTTTCACCTGGTGCTGGAAAAAAGTTAGGAAGAACATGGCTACCGAAAACGAGCGTCAGCCAATGAGATTCGTCGGCGGCGCTTCAATGGTTGTCGGTACTTAAGAAAGAACAGGGGAAAATCTAGGGACTTTTTCACGTGACGTCACAGACAGGTTTTCTGCGCTGGGTACCTCAACATGGCGGCCACCGTGACTTTTTATATCATTAGAAAGTGTCAGTGCGGGGGAGGACATAATCGTTCGGTCCCCGCGTTCTTTTGTACTCTCCCCGCTTTCTTCTGTTCGCCCGCCGCGCCAAGGGGGAACACCAAAGAACGCGAGGGGGCAGGATGGACGCGTGGCTGTCAGGCAGGATGGACGTGTTTTTCGAGAGCTCCGGAACGACAGCGACGGATAAGTGTATTTGCATGATTTGAGCTTGCCTCTGTCTGTAGCTTTCTATAAGGCGTTAGCGTAAAGCCTGATTGGGTTTATTAGTTTGTATATTTTTTATTACTTTGTATATTTTTTGTGTATTACTTTCTACTGTGGTTTTTTTTTCTGCCACCACGTGGCTGAGGTCCGCGCGTAGACTGAGCACGTGCACGCACAAGTGCCTTGAAGTGTAGCGTGTTCATTGATTTTGTGGTTCCTTTTGACTTAGGCTAGTGTATTTAGTACGGCGTGATTATTTGTGACAGTTTTCTCATACGTGGGTATCAGTGAACAGATCTAGCGATGGTCAAAAAGACCGTAAAATGTTCAGGGTGCGGGGTAGATTGGAAGATGGAAGTTTGTGCGGACGAGAAGGCAGAAGAAGCTGACGCCAAGTGCAGACAATGCGAATTCGAGGAGAAAATGGAGAACATGATGGCTGTCCAGAGTGGGCTCATGGCGAAAATCGCAGAGTTGGAGAATGCATTGGCGACAGAGAGAGAAAAGACGAAGGCCATGTGAGAAAGGCTGCGGTCAGCCGAGGACGGCTTATCGAAGGTCGTCAAAGGGAACAAAGACGCAGGTGACGGTGGAAGGATTAGGGAGACGACCCCCCGTGCGGGAGAGGCGAAGGGAACAGCAGGCATGGCAAATGCAGGTGCAGTGGTCACAGGGCCCACCTTCCGAGAAGTAGTTTTGAGGGAGGGAGGGAACAAAGCCGCAGCCGTGACTCACACGCTAGTCACCCAGACAGCAGCCAGATGCAGGATACAGAAGGAATGTCTGAGCGGGTCATTATTGCCGGTGACTCAAATTTAGCCCGATGCGCTGAGGCAATCAAAGAAAGGGTGAAAGGAGATAAGAGTCTCGATAGGAACATTCCCAGGACATACGCTGGGGACAGTCATGAGGCAAGCGAGTGAAAAGCTCGCAGCTAAAGCTCACAGACGTAACCTCGTGGTAATTGCGGCAGGGCTAAATGACGTGTTGAATGAAGGGGCACCGGCCCGTCCCGGCTCGTGACGTCAGTCTAGAGCCGCGCGCCCATTGGTGGAAGCGCGGTTGGCATCCCGCCTTTGAAGGTGCAAATGCCGCTTTTTTTCTAAAGTTTGTACCCGACTATAGCGACGACCTTGGTAAAGGGGTCGATAACCATTGCGCACCGTGTCCCCCCAGGTGCAAATTGTAGTACGCACCAACTACCGGCATAGTACCTAGTGCGCAATATCAACTTGCAAAGAGCCGGTTGGCGACCGCAAACAATAGATCGTATGGCGAATTAGTCGAGAGAAGGGTTTCGAGGTAGTAAATATAAACAGGGAGGTGCTATAGTGCAGGCACTATAGAGGTGCACAGGTGGGGCGGTTTCCAAAGAGACAGAATTCACTTCGATAACAGGCTTGGTCATGAGGTGGGCTGGCGGCTGGCAGGACGCGCAGAGTAGCTTTTTTTGGGGGGCACGCGGGCCCTTCAGGAGTCCGGGGGTAGCTAGTAACAGGGAAAACAACCAGGACTCTGACAGGTAGTATTGGGAAAAACCAGAAAAAAGGTTAAAAAAAAAGGGATAAGGCGCGTGTTGCAATTAGTTACATAAACATGCAGGGTGGCACAAAAAAGGCAAAATGGTTAGAGATTGAGGAGCAGTTAAACAAAGAACGGATAGGCGTTTATGCGGTTACAGAAACACACCTTAGAGACTTGGAAGAGCCACCACATATTGAAAATTATGTTTGGGAAGGGTGCAACAGGATCATATCAGAAAGGAAAGGTGGGGGTGTAGGAATGCTAATTCACCGCGGCGCCAAATGAGTTAGAGTGAAACAGACGTGTTCAGAGCACCTCTGGGTTTTGGGCACAGTAGGTGGAAAGAAAACGTGGCTAGGGGTTGCCTACTTGTGGACGGGAAATAACTGCAGAGAAAAGAATCAGGAGATAGTGGATTGCATGAGTGAGGATATTAAGGAATTTGGTAATGGGGCCGAAATCATCCTTCTAGGGGACATGAATGCCCACATACACGACCTTGACGGATATTCAGACACCAATGGGAAGTTATTACTAGATCTCTGCGAGCAACATAGTCTGGAGATAGTTAACACGGGGCCTAAATGTGACGGCCAGATCAAGTGGGAAGTCGGAAACAGTCAAGTATTGATTATTGTCTCATGTCTGAAGGAATTTATCACAAGCTGAGAGAAATGAGAATAGACGAGGAGGGGATTAAAAGCTTGGGTAGTGATCATAAACGAATAACATTACAAATGGGATATAAAACTGGAAATGAGAACATAGAATCAAAGTCTGGCACCTCGTATTTAAATGACAAACAAATAATAAATATAGCCACAAGAGTCGAGGAAGAAGTAGGCAAAATACCAGGCAAGGACTGGGAGTACAGTGAGCTATTAGATCTAATGACGAAAGAGATAGGGAGAGAGAAGAAAACTATTTGCTGGAAAGGAAAGAGGAAGCCAAAAAGTTGGTGGAACAAGGAAATCCGGGAAGCGATCGAGAAGCAGCGTGAAGCATCATGGAATCATAGAAGGGCAAAAAAGGACAAGCGACCGCAGGACGATGTCAACGAAATATGGGAAATATATCTAGAGAAAAAATCCATTGTACAGAAATTGGTCGAGGCAAAAATTAAAGGCAAAAGTAAACGCTGGGTGACAGAGATTCACGAAAAAAAGGAGGCCGCACCTAGGATATTTTGGAGCCACATAAAGGCGCTAGGTAGGAAGTCTGTCACAACGCAACAACATATTCTCGATGAAGGAGGAAATCGATTGGAAGGGTACGAAGCGCTAGGTTACATTCTAAAGGTAACAGCCGATTCATTTAAAAAGAGCGCCCAGGGGATTTCCCCGGTGAGTAAATGTGTGGCGGAGAGAGCAACCGAGGAAGAGCTAGTGCTGGAGAATTTCAACTGGAAAAAGGCTCAAGGAAAAATACCAAAGCGTACTGCCGCGGGTTTAGATGGGATTCCCGTTAGCCTCATTAACGAACTAGGAAATAGCGCTAAAGAAGCACTGCTGAAAGCGGTAGAAAAATGCTTAAAGGACAGGCAAATACCGGATAGTTGGCGAAAAGGTAGAATGAACTTAATCTATAGAGGCAAGGGAGAAAAGGATAACATTCGCTCGTATAGACCACTAACCATTACATCGGTACTATACAGGTTGGCGATGCAAGCAGTAAAAATGAAAATAGAAAAGTGGGCAGAACACAACGATATTTTGGGACAACTCCAGAATGGATTTCGAGTCGACAGGCGGTTAGACGATAACCTGTTTGTTCTCACTCAGTGTATAGAAATATCTAAAATAGAAAATAGGCCCTTGTACATGGCTTTTCTAGACATCACTGGGGCGTACGACAACGTTAATCAGGAAATTTTGTGGGATATATTGAAAGGAATGGGCATAGGGGACGACTGTATACAGCTTTTGAGGGAGATATACCGAGAAAATACAGTTTGCATAGAATGGGAAGGAATGAGTAGCAAATAGAACATTGAGATTAGCAAGGGGCTGAGACAGGGATGTCCTTTGTCCCCGCTGTTATTCATGCTGTACATGGTGAATATGGAAAAAGCGCTAGAGGGTAGCAACTTTGGTTTTAATCTGTCACACAAACAGGGCGGCGTGATGATTGAGCAGAAGCTTCCAGGATTATTTTATGCTGACGATATTGTCTTATTTGCTGACAGTCGAGAGGATATACAGCAGCTGGCGGATATATGCAGAAGGGAAGGGGAAGCTCTAGGACTAGGATTTAGTGTAACAAAATGTGGATTGATGGTATTCAATGACCCTTGTGATCAGGCGGTGTCAATACAGGGCCAAGAAATACCGAGGGTGAGCGAATACAAGTACCTCGAAGTATGGATAAATGAGGGTGACAGGTACATGGAGGTACAGGAAAAAGCCTCAGCAGCAAAAGGAAAGAGGAATGCTGCAGTAATGAAGCACAGAGCATTGTGGGGATACAATAGGTACGAGGTGCTTCGAGGTCTGTGGAAAGGTGTAATGGTTCCGGGGCTTACTTTTGGGAACTCAGTGGTGTGCATGAGGGCAGAGGTGCAATCGGGAATGGATATAAATCAAAGGACTGTGGGACGCCTCGCGTTGGGTGCTCACGGGAAGACGACAAATGAGGCTGTAAAGGGCGATATGGGATGGGCAGGTTTTGAGGCGAGGGAGGCTCAGAGCAAAATAAGGTTCGAAGAAAGGCTAAGGAATATGAAGGAGAGTAGATGGGCAGAGAAGGTGTTCCGTTACTTGTATAGGAAGAGCGTGGACACACAGTGGAGAAAAAGAACTAGGAGGCTCACTAGTAAATATACAGCTGGTAGTGTAAGCAGTATGTCAACAAAGAGCAGAGAGGCGGAGAGGATTTACTGGATGGCAGCTATGGAGAAAAAACCGGCTTTGAGTAACTACCGAAAGGGCAAAAATGAAATAAGGAGGGAGGCATTTTACGACAATTCAATGGGAAGCGCTTTACTGTTTGAAGCGAGATCGGGTTGCCTTAGAACGGGTAGTTAAAAAGCGAGAATCAGTAAAGAAGAAGAACAATGCACGTGCTGCGGGGAAGATCAGGAAACGGCGGAGCATGTTCTGATTGAATGTGGAGACATCCACCCAGGTGTACGATTGGGCACGAGCCTACATGACGCCTTGGGTTTTAGAGACAATGGAAAGCTGAACACACCCGCGATTGAAATAAGTAAGAGACGGTTAGAGTATTGGTGGCAGAAAACTAGAGAGAAGGGACAAAAATAAATAATGGGGAAAAAAAAATAAGGACATTCTGCCGTAAAGGGCACATAATGGAGCTGAAAACTTAATGGTTTTTTTTTTTTCTTCTGGAGTAAAATAGTTTTAATTGAAGTAAAGACACTAGGCCAACGCTAAAAAAAAGAGTAAAGGTTTTTTTTTTTTCGAGCCTGGTGGCACACTTGTCACCGCCCCGTTATAAAGGGGACGCTCATAGCATCTATCCATCCATTGAAACAAGAAAGTTTTTTTTTTTCTTCGAGCCTGGTGGCACACATGTCACCGCCCCATTATAAAGGGGGCGCTGATAGCATCCATCCATCCATCCATGTCACCGTTTCTTTCTCCGCGCGTTCGAGCAAGAGTTCACGCAGCGTCTCAACCAGCTAGTACCCCAACATGGCGACCACGGTGATGTTAATGAAAACTGTATTTATGTGGTTCATGAACGCCGAAAAAAACGGCGCTGCTCGTTAAATCAGCAGGAGGGAATATATTTCGAAAAAAAAAAAAAGCCATGCTGTGTTGGGGCAACACCTCCTAGACAGGTCCTGTCTAGGAGGTGTTGGTTAGGGACACCAATGCACCACACTGTCGACTAGAGGGGTGCACGGGCTCCGGGTAGCCCGAAAGCCCGAGCCCAACCCGGCCCGCGGGCCGGGCTCGAGCGGGCCGACGTGTTTTCACCTCGGGCCCGGGCCGGGCTCGGGCTACTTGGAGTTTTATCGGGCCGGGCTCGGACCCGGCACAAAGCCCGACTCAAGCCCGAAATATAGAGAATGAGCGGGAATTGTTTTCCAGCACGCACACATCGCCTTTTCCGCGACCGCCCTTTACCGCTTTTCCTTTCCATTCGCTACTTTAAACAAAAGGGGAGCATGTAAAGCGCTGCCTCTATTTCACTCCAACAAACAGAGAAGTAACACCACCTGAGCTGGTGACGGCGCCACGCGACTGTTCGCGTTAGATTTAAAGGCCAACTCCGGCGATTTTTTGGCCATGTCAAAGTAATGGTGCTTTTATATTTCTGAGACGCTCATGTCACGGGTCCGATAGCAGAAACATTCGGCAAGTTGGAGAATAAATTTAAATAAGCAAAAAAGCGCAACACCGAAACCCAACCGAGCATACTGTCTTCACGTGACGTATAAGTGGTTACAAAACCAGAAATCATGCAAGGCATGCCGGTCCCACCAGCGCGTAGTATGAAAGCTGCGAAAGCGGTGAAGAGCAGACGCTCAGTTGAAAGGTGACTCCGTCAGAAATCTTGTGTGTGACTGACCGTGTCACTCACGTGCACAAGCTGAGCTGTCGGAAAATGACAGCTGCGATTCCGACGCATTTGGAGGCCAACTGTAATGGCCATTCCTCTTCGATGAAGTGGAACACACCTGTTTAGCTCTTTGCTTGCCTGGTTGCACATTCCACCGCCAGATGGCACCACCTGTCCAGGCAGCTCACGTTTGTGGGGCCGTGATCGCGTAAAATAATATCGCTGAGAAGTTCGCGGACTAACTAAAGCTTCTTAATATTGCTATGGGAAGAGTGCATAAGTATGGCAATAGCGGCGTTCAACATCGCGTTGGTACGGCAGAAGGAATTTAATATAAGCCAAGTATGAGCCACCTTTCGCACCATTAGGTTAGGTTATAGGCCCGGTCCGGTGCACCCTATATATGCTACGGAAAGTGTTTCCGTGGTGTTCACGCATGTGCATTCTTTAGCCGGTGCGGTATTACCGTACTTTCCGTGCAGTAAACCAGCATTGCTAGCTAAAACACTCTAATATAGAGACGCAGGGTAATCGTTAGGTGCGAGTGTTTCGTGACTGACAACGGGGAATCGGGTGCAGCCCACAACGCGACACCACTTGCCACCCATCGCACGCATTACCACAAGGAACTGAAATTCACACGTCCAGCCAACGAAGCGCTCGCCAAACACTCGCGATTGTTGCCTTGTGGATAGCAGACGCTCTAGAGGCCCCTCGGTTCCGTTACTTCCGCTTAACAAAAATGACGTCATGCACCCAATGTTGCCAATAATTTTAGGAAGCGAGATGGGGAGAGTCGGGGCAATCAATAAAATCCATTTGCAATGAATCTGCATATGTCTCCAGCTTGTAATTTGGCATATATAACGGGAACGTGAAAAGGAACATACCCAGCGAATTTTATTGAGATCCATGGACCTCGAAAAATCGCCGGAGTTGGCCTTTAAGGCCAAATCCCATACGGGTGAAAATGCACGCGACAGCGACGAGTGACCCAACGTAGATCGCCTTCGTGCAAGCTGACGCTTGCATGGGCATACCCCGTACACATGACGGCTTTGGCGAGCGAACTCCATTGTTGCTGGCATGAGGCCGTCTACTTGTATTTTGTAATCTGTGTAATAGAGACTGTTCGTCGTGCGTCGTTTCATCATATTTGATATGCTCAATAAAATGCCAAATTACCGGAAAACGATGTTTTGTTTTCGCAACGAACCTTCAAAAAGCCGGGCCAGGCCGGGCCCGGGATTGTGTTTTCTTACGTCGGACCGAGCCGGGCGGCCTCGCAGCCCTTTGCCGTCGGGCTCGGGCGGGCCTTCGACAAAGTCAGCGGGCCCGGGCCAGGCTCGGGCTCGGAAATACGGCCCGTGCACAGCTCTACTGTCGACAACGGCTGCACCTGGGGACCTTCGTAGAAAGGCTGCATTGTTGAGTTGTGCACACTGTATGCGAGAGGGGGGGGAGGATGGGGTTCAACCATACTTCATGTTCGTGCGTGCGTTTGTACGTGTGCGTGTTAAATATACACATGCAAAAATTGAAGAACATTTTTTTTTCGGGGGTGGGGCTGCCCCCCCCCCCTGCCCCCGGATGCATCAGTGGTGTAGGTGGCGTGGGTACTTTTCACGAGAAGTTAGCGGCTCCTTTCCGCTCTTTTCTTCCCTGACCAAAGGGCGCAACAAAGCTCCCATTCACAGCCTCAGTATCGCCGGCATCAGCCGCCGAGGAAAATGAGATGCTCACGGAACACATCGACGCGTTCAAGTGTCTCCCTTCTGTGCAACTTTTCAACAAATGCTCCCTGGATGCGACCATAATCTCCGCTGGGGTGTCGTAAATATCCCCCCCCCCCAAGAGAGAGAGAGAACAACCTTATTGAAAATGCCTGCAGAATCGATTAGGCTACCCCCCCCCCCCCCAAATAAAGTTCGCTCCCGAGCCCGATTTTGCAGCTAGACTGTGTGTTCTGGCGCTTTATCGCACCGTGCCTATTGTAAAGAGGTTATTCCATGGATAATCACAAGCGTGCGCACGAGCGGGGCGGGGCCGCCCTCCTATCCAACTAAAGGGAGGGGGGGGGGCAAGAAGTCTGCCCAATACCATACCTTTTTTCCAGGCTTTGGACGATAATGGCGGCGGAGGGCCGCTGATGTTACATTCTAACAACTGTTTACTTCGCATCTTTACTTCACGAAAGCCAGGCAGGCCATTGTGAAAAGCACGTCATCGCTTCATTTTCATATTTATATATTTTTTAATCCATTGCGAAGCGTGTTATTCTTTCGACTCAAACAGGAGGGGGGGGGGAGAGGGCTGAGATGACACTCTGCCCCACACCCCCAAGGGGAACTGTGCGCGCACGGCTGTGTCCATATTAGAAAGGTATTCCATTCAGGCTCAAAAATCACCCTTGGCGCATCCCTAAAATGTTGACAAATAGTGCTCTGTCGACATGCGCGGTGCATGTACCGCCGAGAACACATCCAAACACGTGGCGTGATTCCTCCAGCAAAAGGGGCGCGGTAGGGAAGGGGGAGACGGCGCACGTGAAGCTACCGGTCCCATCTCGGTTCGACCTTGATGATGCTCATCGCCCCGGCCATCGACCCTGATGACAGCCGCTGCACATGGTCACCTCTGACACACGGCGCGCAAGATAGTGCACTCTTAGAAAACAGCGAGTAAAAAAAAAAAAGGGGTGTGTTACTGTCCCACAACCACAATCGTCACCTGTCTCGCGTGCCTTTCCCTGCATTACAACCATGCACCCGGTGCTTCCAGGTCACGAACGGCATGCGCGTTATCTGTGTGACATAGCACTCTTGGCAAGATAGTGGCGAGCGCCGAGTTCTCAAGAAAGGAAACGCAGGGAAACCAGATGACAATTATTGTTGCGGGACAAAAACGTACCCATTTTACTCGATCTTAAGACTGTTGAACAGGGGCTGTCGCTGAACGACCCTGTTCCAAGGATTTCGCATCGTTTGAAGCCTCCACCTTTTGAGCTTCTTCACTCTGTCCCGTCTGTGTGCACTGTAACCTAAGATGCAATACCAACCAACGTTTATGGATACTATAAAGGTGTCCATGAACGTCGATACCAACTAACTCGTGAACCACCCTCGTGAACCAAAAAATGAAGTGCCAAACTACCAGCGCACTGCGGACAACTTTGAAGGCAACGGTTTCCCAGTTTCGATTTCGGTGATCTCCACTGAAGGCACTGTTCGGACCCAGAAAGGGTCCATTGTACGATTCTGTACGGAAGTACATACTTCCATGACTAACAACATTTCGTGGCCAGATGAATTCACTTTCGTGAAATCTACGCGAGACTCAAAATAATAATATCTGTCATCTTAAAAACACAAGTGGTGAAAAAAAGAAACAATGAATACTTAGTATAACTGTTTGGGCAAGACAAATCCCTGCAGGAATACACATTTCGCAATATAGTTGCTGTGCATGCGCGAACAAGTATACTTTCCAAACCAACAGCCTGAACCACAGACTAGCAGGACAAACTATTTTTGTCCATTCAACACTCGTCCCTGCCTTTCCTTTCTTTAGTTTCTCCTTATCTCTCTCTACACCATAGAGCTTGCCACGAGGCGTGACAATTCCTCAGCCATTTTTATAATGGTATATTTGGTGGGGTTTTACGTGCCAAAACCATGACATGATTAGGAGGCGTGCTGTAGTGGAGGGCTCTGGAAGTTTCGACCACCTAGGTAGGGAGGCTAACATTCGGTTCCTTAACATGCACCTAAACCTAAGTACACAGGCCTCAAGTGTTTTCATCTCCATCGAAATGCAACCACTGTGGCCAGGAACAAATTTGCGACATTATGCATCAACAGCCACGCATTGCAACCACTGTACCACCGCGGCGGCTCCGCGGTAATTTCTGAAAAGCCTTCGTGGTGCTTTCTGGTACTTTGATCAGCTCGAGTTCACACTAAAAATTTCCAGACATGAAGTTTCTAAGGGTGTGTCCACTGTCTGAAGGGCCTGGAACTGCGAGGACTGCTCTCGCGAGCCCGCCACAAGCCATACAATCAGTGTAACCGCAGGCCTCCCATAAAAGCAGAAATGTACTCGTTTACGACGTTCACCAAACTTCCACTCTTACGTACTATTATGTGAAATACTTAACACTCACCTCCGTTTGAGCTTCACAGGTCTCTCATCAGGTGGGTCGTCTCCGTCGTCATCACTGTTGCCATTCTGAGCGTTTTTACTGTCAGTACCACTTTCCGCAGAACGAGCACTGTTAGAACCAGACGCATCCTTGCCACTTGAGCCTTTAGTGTTGGGCGAGCCTGACGAACTGCCGGGATCACCGTTTTCAGAACCAGATGGACACTGCCTCACACCGTCAGACTTTTGTCCATTGTGTTGCACAAGCACAGAGTTCCGCGCACTCGCTACAGTCGCCTCATCAACTCGTCTTTCATTTCTGGCGTCGATCTTGGCAACTTCAACTACCGTATCACCTTCGCCGTGCCTTTTGCTCTCCACTTTGGTTTCAGAAGGTTCTTCGCAGACAACCTGCTGGTACTTCTCAAATTCAAGTCCGCACACACGATCACAATGGGCGCTCCATAGCTCCTGCCAAAGGCTTGCATCTTTCGGCAGTTTAGAACCACCGCGATGCAGCGAAACGGGGAGGTCATTCTCACTGGCGGGGGTGCATCTTCGGAGGCACTCGTCCGCATTCGGCAATGTCCTGTCGAGTTTCACCGATGCCAGGAACAAAGGTTCTAGAAATTCGGGGTACTTATCGGTCCACGAGTCCCACAGAAGGCGGCTTCCATTGTGAATCCAGTATTCGTCCCAGCTTGGGAGGTCTTTGTCTTTAACGTTCGAGGAACGCTTCGAAGGACCTGGAATTGAGGTGCCTTCTTAATTCGAGAAACCAGTTTAAGGAGCACTGAAAGACTTTTTGAAAATGGTAAGAAAGCATTTCTGATACACTGAGAATGCTGCTGTGACCACACAAGAGAATTATTATAAGTACACTTTCACATGACAAGAAACCTGCAATCTCACACAACAGAATGTATAAACAGATCACGTAGATTGCGCGATAGATGCGTTATTTTGTACCAGCAGCTTTCGAGGCCCTTTTTTTTCTTCTATAATAGGCATGACGACCCACAAAAACAAGCCACTGGGTCATTGTTCATGACCATGCATGACTTGTAAGCAACAAGTTCAAGTGCATCTTCTACAAAGGAATGGTTGTTGAATCACCTCGCCCACCTCATTACTTCTTTATCAATCTTAGGCACAGCTGTCACACAACTTCAAAAAGGTCACCATAAGTGCATCACTGTAAGCAGAAAACCTCAGCAGCTAACACAAACCAAAGGTATCAGATGGAATGGAGCAAGCAAACATTGTACTCTTGATACTTCTGTCTATGCTACAAGTTACTTTCAAAAGCTTCTTTTTAAATACTTAATTCAATGAAAGGTACTGCACACATTCCAGTGCACAGCTGAGTCTAAAAAAAAAGCAGTTTCGTTGTTTCACCTTTCAAGCAAGCCACTCAACACAATAGCAAGGTGTAGCATAGCATCGAAGCTCCTCATGGTCTTTTAAAAATATTCAGGATGGGCATGTCAGCGCAACAAAGCACATGAAAGTACAGCCATGAGCAATATGAGAGAACCCTCATGTTACCTTTGAGAGTACACAGAGAGCATGCACAAAGAAGTCCATAACATGAAATTTTCAAGTGGAAAGGCACTCCTTGCAAGTGATTACGTCACATTTGAATCTGTACATCCCGAGTAGTTGTTGACTGAACGCCAATTCAGTGTTCCCTTTCATATTTGTCATGACTGTACTGTAGCTGCACAGCAAAAAGACAGGAGTCTCAAAACACATGCATTGTGGGGAGCACTTCCGAAGACGCTGCATGCGTCATATCGTCGACGGTTCCAAGACAGGACCTAAGGAAAGCTTTCCACATTTGTACTTTGTGAAGTTTACCGTATGTTCTACTCAGTCTTCTTTGTGCACACACCTATAGAGCAGGAGTGCTAGCTTTTGTGCACAGAATATTGGTGGCAAGCAGCAGAAGGCTGCATCCACTGCAGAGTGTATTGAGTACAACAAGGCAGTGCCTCTACTAGACCTCGTTTTAGCAGCCAAACACACTGTACATCTCTTGCGTTTCTGGACACCTAACTCATTATACATGCAATATCAATAACATTAAAGTACAATGGTACAAATGTGCCTCTAGTATAACAGTGTAATTGCTATTACACTATAGTTGGATACGACTTTAGACGGCAGCGACATTTCCTCCTCAAAGGCGGATGAACACAAGCCTACACCAATAGGCACGTACGAGCTAGGGGCTCATGCACGAGCGGGACTATTTCTTTAGTCGCGTAGGTGATCGGCTGCAGCACTTCGGTGATCTTGGCGTGGCCTCTCCTGTCTTCTTAAGTTGTATCCGAGTATAGATAGTTTCAGTGCACTTTTTCAAGGAAGCATCTTTGTCCCGATGACGAATTAACCAGTATTCTTGAAACAGTGCCGTTAAAGGCCAACTCCGGCGATTTTTTGGCCATGTCAAAGTAATGGTGCTTTTATGTTCCTGAGACGCTCCTGTTACGGGCCCGATAGCAGGAATACTCGGTAAATTGGAGAATAATTTTAAATAAGCAAAAAAGCGCAACACCGAAACCGAAACCCAACCGAGTTTACTGTCTACGTATGACGTAGATGTTGTTACGAACGAACCGGAAGTCGTGCCAGGCATCCCGGTCACGCCGGCGCGGAGTATGAAAACTGTGATAGCCGGGACGACCAGCGAAGCGCCGGCCAAACCAACGCTGTCTGTCGCCTTGTGCACAGCAGACGCTCGCTGTAGCGGCCGAAGCGCCGAAGTTAGCGGTGCCCTCGGCTGCGTCACTTCCGCCGCCTTCCCAACACTGATGTCACAGACGCAATGTTGCCAATAATTGTGGGAAGCCAGGAGGGCGTCTGCAGACAATCTTTAAAATTCATTTGCAAACAATCTGCGCATGTCTCAAGCCTGTAATTTGGCATAAATAACGGAAACGTGCAAAAGAACGTACCCAGCGAATTTCATTGAGATCCATCGACCTCGAAAAATCGCCGGAGTTGGCCTTTAAGACCTGGAACAGTGTGTAGTCAAACTACTTGAAACCTTGAATAAAATAAAACGCAGCAGGTCATTAGTTATATCACTTTCTATCATTTAGCAGAATAAACATGCCCATGAATTACGCAAATGACATCACGAGGAACACTCACATTTCTTGCTTTTCTTTGACTTTTTCTGCTTGCCAGCCGATGCAAACTGCACGGGCAGGCCCATCTGCTTCATCAGCTTCACGTCACACTCGTCCTCGAGCAAGATGACGTCCCCTCCGTTGACTTCGAAGTCGCTTTTTGCCGTCGAGTCGGCAGCACTCCCTTGCTCTGCAACGCTACAGTCCCTACCCTGCTCATATTTTTCACAATCTACAGTTCCACAGTCAGTTCCATTACAGGTACTTGCAGCACTGTTCTCGCTGTTGTCACAGCCAGAAGATACCGAAGTGCCATTTATCACCTCGGAATGGTGTTGGATGTTGTCCAACTGTTCCGATGTGGCAGAGTTCTTCTGCTCTACGTCCACAGGAACGAAGTCTGCATTCACCGACTCTGAGTGCTGCGCACTGCCGTCTCCCTCGCCGTTGTGACCAAACAGGCTGTAGTAATGGTTGTACACTTCGACGTAATGCTGCTCCCAAACTTCATTCCACAGCTCGTCGTCGGACTTCTGAGGAGCAACGGCGGCACTTCCATCGCAGTCTTCCGGAAGCTCTTGGTGCAACGCTTCGTCAACTTGGTTATGCTCGAAAGGTGGTTTGCAGTCGCCTTTTCCACCTGCATCGGTAGTACTGCAGGTGCCGCTGTCACTACACTGGCCACCCTGGCTGGAAGAAAACGTTGAGGGTGTGGAGTCTTCAACAAGTTTCTTGTTCTCCACTTGAGCATCACCTCCAGGTGACTGGTCTGCAGAGGGCATGGAAGAAGCAACTTTGACCTCTGCTTGTCCTCTCTCATTTGTACAGTCTAGTAGCGCTGCAGCATCATCTCCTGTAGCAGAAGCCAGCTGACCAGTTGCTGCAGCAATGGAGTGGCCCTCCAAGTACTCTGGAGAGATGTACTCGCCGTAGCGTTGCACCCAGGACTGCCACACGAGGTTGTCTCCGTTCTTCTCCCAAAAGTTTTGCCAGTCGTCCACGGTTGCCGCCGAGCTCTGCTCTTCGGGCACGTCGTAACACAGCAGCTCTTCGTTCTCAGCTGAAAATATGAAAAATAAAAGAGGAAGAAAACTGAAACCTCAAAGCTTGATGGTTGCCTGGCTCAAAATGTCATTGCTATTTATGCAAGCATTGGTAATGCACACAGTATCCACATGGTGAAGCGACGCAACACAAATGTTATCATTAGCAACTAACTCTCTTCATCATGCTAGCGTTGTGAGAGCAAGTGTGCGCGGTCACAGGACAAGATCTGTTCATGATTGCTTGCGCAGAAAACAGGAAAGCACAGGTGAATGAGACATGCCAATGATGCCACACACTCAAGAATATGTAAAGGAATACTATCCCATGTTTGTATTCCGTGCACAAATGCCAGCACCGAGCTTCCCACATTTCTTTTGCACAAGAAGCAAATGGCAAAAAGGGTAGGCCAAACTCACCGCAGGCATCGCCCCTGCACCTGCCACCGTCACGCCTCGCTGATGTGAAGGACGCCGGCAGGCCCATCTCGGCCATGAGAGCTGCTTCCTGCTCCAGCAGCTGCCGCTTCTCGAACTCCTCTTCCTCCTCGACATTATCTCCTTCCGTGCCCAGGTCCGACTCCTCGTAGCGTGGCCCCACGACGTCGCAGTCCCTGCGGTGAAGTAAAGCCCCAATCTGGCAATCTACACTTGTACAGTGTCTCTGCTGTTGTCCCATGTCTTCTCGTGATGTTTATTGTCGGTATAACCCTTTGCGACACACATTATGACCAACAGTGAATAAGTTCGTGAAATTTATATAACTCGATGCCAAGGTTCTGGAGACCAAATTTAAAGCGAGCGGAAGAGCTGGAATAAATTGCAGTGTACCTTACAGCAATTAATCGTAATTACAATGTGAATGATTATCTAGTTATTGAACAGACAGTCACGCTGCATTCCTTCATAAACCTAATTCACTGACCCACTCAAGTTGCATGCGACAGTTATCTGCTGGCAGCGAGCATTCCAAAAAAAGGCTTAAAAAATTTTTTTTTTTTCAAAATTCCTGCTGAAACGCCCCTTGTACCACGTCTTGTTAAACACAGTGCCGTCTTCACCACGGTGATCATGTGTGACAAAATATTTCGTCCAGAAGTGATATAATTGAACTTTGGGCAACAAGAGCACTTAATTTACCATTAGTTAAGTGTTTGTGGTCTCTTCCTTGCCAATAGAGCACAGAAATGGCAAAACTAGGTCGTGTCTCCAAATGAGGATGCCCTGTTGCAAAGGGATAAATCACCAACCAGCCAAATCAGCCATTTTACTACCAATGCAGTCAACACCAAACTTCTAAACTTTACAGCACGGACTTGTACCATCCCTTGCATGGTATCAATAAATTCTATGCGCACTAAAAAATCCGTAAACAGGGAGTGGGTGCTCGAGCCAACATTTCGACAAGTGGACTTGTCTTCTTCAAGGCTGGAACTGATTTCCTTAGCTATCGTGTGCACTAAGTTATTTTAGCATTAGTAGACACTGCCACAAGAGGTGTTACGAGATGAATGAAGTGCTACTTTCAATTTATTTCAAGATGCAGTCTTCCTTCTCTATATCAGACAAGAGGATCACGTGGAAAAATTCGTGCCCTGAAAGCAGGCTTACCTGATCGATCAGGTAAGCCCGCTTTCAGGGCACGAATTTTTCCACGTGATCCTCTTGTCCGATATAGAGAAGGAAGACACGCCAATACTATGAATATCCAAATCACTGCACGAGTCTCTTTTGCATAACTGCTGCCTATTTTCATCTTCTTAGCCGTTCATGAACTGCAAGGGCAAGTCACTGGCAAAATTCCAGGCTTGCTGCAATTTTATACATGTTTACACGTTAAAGGCCGAACCATATTCAGCGTTTTTGCCGGCGTTTTCCTACGTTGCGTCCCTCGGCGTCGTCGCATCAACGCCGCCAGAGAGGGCGGCAAACCATATGAGGAGCGTTAAGGCCAGCGTCAGCTCAGCGTCGCACAACGTGACCAGAGGGGATGAACCTGACACCTCGTAAAGCAGTGTACAGTTTCCGTCAATGGACCAACAACATATGCTTTTATGTCTCATTTGCAGTTCTGTGGTGCAAAAAACGAGTCGCAGTACCGCCGAAATGTCTATTTTTTTTTATTTGACTTGTAGCGCCAGCTATTGGCATTAAGAAAAACCACAAACTCGTAATATATGGCCTCTGAGCTTGAAGCTGCCGCACGTCTTTGAGGCCACGTATTCTGCCAATACACTCATTCCTGCTATGCCTACCGATGAACTTGAGTACGGCTCTCGGAAAGAGTTCAAAGATATCACGAGCGCTTTGCTGTCGAAGCTTCTAGGGAACAAACTAAGTCAAATACAAGCATCAGTTGAGAACTTAAGGGCCACACAGCGCACGGCGACGACTTATTAGATTCGAGGCGGGCGGCAGCCATTTTGGCAGCCGCGACGACGCCGTTACGTAGCGGAAGTCGCTGCCAGCCGCACGCTGATTGGTTCTGCGTCCATCGAACTGCTTCCGGCGTCGACGCTGCCGCCCTTGATGTCTGGACCGTCCAGAGGTGGACGTTTCGGCCACCGTCACTGGTAGCGTCGACGTCGAGGGACGCCGGCGTACGAAACGCCGGGAAAACGCCGGCAAAAACGCTTTATATGGTTCGGCCTTAAGTGCAAGCACTTTTGAAAACCTTTCTGGCTTGTCGGACTTCTCTGGGAAAAATTGTCAAGAACGAACAGGCTTTGCAAAATGAAAGTGTAGGCTGTGTAAAGTTCGAAAGACAGAAGCTCCAAGCAGTTACAAGTTGTGCTTCTTTCTTGTCACTTTGCACACCTTCCCTGGTCTTATAACAGGAATGGTTCCCAGTGCATCTAAATGCACCAAGATTCGAGGAATTATCGTTCAGTTTTAGTCATGCAAGCACTGCTCGTCATTCAAATGACAGACCCTCACAGTACACTGCATCTCTGGAAAACTTCATTGGGAAATTTACTACCTTTTTTTTTTCTTCTAAAAGACAGAAGGATGCTTTGCGCCATATGACAAGTATGCTTGGTAACACTTCAAAGGTTAAAGTACTCTCACTTGCTAAAATGGGGTGCTAATGGCCAATTTACTGGGCACCGCTCTTCAAAGCATTAGCAAGATAGAAATTCTGCAATACACACAATGCACCCGAGGCCGTTCTGATATTGCAGTGAACAGAGGGATGTTCGAGTTCACAATAAGCGCATGAAGCCATTTCCATACCAGCTATAAGATCTTGAAAAGAGGCACTTGGTGTCTTCCGGAGGAAACGACACATCTAGTATTCGGAGCCAGTAGTCCGGATGACTTGCACCGCACAGCCAGCCTGCAAGTGTGACACTCAACTGTAAGCAGTATGCACAAACAATTCAGTCATAAATTTGCATATTAGCGACCGAAAAGCTGAACCAGTTTAAGGTCTGTGCATTGCAAGACATGACAGAATCTGAATGAGGTAAGTAAGAGTTCAAGACAATCGTTATCTACAGAAATGGGGTCAATTATAGCAGCCTTGCCAATAAAACTGCAGTTGTGAAGTAACCCATTCCTTACGCAAGAAAAAATCGCCCTCCATCCATTTGCGGCACAAAGCTACAAGGAAATTCACACGGATTTCTCCAAAAGTAAAGCTCCTCGATGATAAGTTTGCCCTTGTCCGGGTTTCGAACAGAAGACCAATGCCTCTCAGGGGGTGGTCGCTCTCCCAGCTGAGCTAACCAAGAGGCTAGCGGTTGGAAGTGCAAAGGTGAATTAATCAACAACTTCAAGCACATGGACACGGAAATAAAATCCTCTGGTTTTCGGCCATACATGTAAGAACTTACATCTTCAAAGTATGTTGCAGGATTAGTTGGTGCATTACAACCATATTGCAAGTCCAGCAGTACTTGCGATTAAATGAGTCTAAGTGAGTGCAATCTAATAAAACCAGCAGACAGTGAAGCCAAGAAATGTATAGGGGATATTATTTGTAGTCTTTAATTGTAGTGTAGTAATTAATATGTTGTATTGTTCTTCCAGCTTTACATGCACAGCACAGAAATACCCAATAAAATGAACGGGAGGTTGACCGCCGCTATAGCCCAATGCTTCCTTGGCTTCATTGTCTGCTGGTTTCGCTCGGTTGTGCGTACAAAGAAACGAGCCCTAAATCTATTTCCTTTCTTAAGTGAGTACAAGTGTGTCGAACTTATTGAGGTGAACGTGGGTGCTGCCACAGGCTGTAGACATGCTTTGTAGGCGAGCTTACTATTCATTTTAGTTTTTAGCGAAGCAAGGTACGAAAAGAGAAAAGCAAAAGAACGCCGGACGGAGACTTAGTTACAACGAGTAATTCGTTACACCGGGAAGAGGACCGACGCACCCAGACCTCCGGCGACGCAGCGCCCTCGGTGAAGCGAATGTTCGGGCTGCGGCTCGACGCAGAAAGCCGGATGACCGCCGCACTCGAGGTCCGGCGCGTTAACGACTTTGTCGCGAGCTTCGGCGTCCGCAAACCTGAGCAACCAGATGTGGGCGCAGTCGTACGGTCCCAGCATTCTCAGGCGCGCGGTGTCGTCGAGGTGTTTCTCGATGCCGGCTAACACCGTCGTGGCATCGTAGGGCTTCGCTGCGCGGCTCAAGAAAAGGAGCGCCGCGAGATGCGCGTCCCTGCAAGTCGAAAGGTCCGGCATGACGTACTGGTCGCTGCAGAGGATTCGTGAACACCCGTTATGTGGAACACGGCGACCGGGTTCCATGGCAGCGTCGACGGACCATCAAGCTTGCGAGCTGGTTTCGTTCCCGGCAGTAGCGTCCGTCCTCGGGAAAGTTCGGGGGCACGTCAAAGTTGGGCGACGCTCCTATTAGGATGAAGGCGTGTCCTACCTACAACACGTGTAACCTCACACCATGACGATGCGGAACCGTTCGCGCGCGTTTCACTCGCGATTGTCAACAAAAACGTAAGATCAACGCACGCACGTGTGCGTCTGGTAAAGTTTAGGCTTGGCCACAACCCACCAAAGTCGAGAAAGCATTTTAATTGTGTGAAAAGCGCCACCAAGTTATTATTAAAAAAATTATTGTGTGTATTTTCTCAAACTTAGGTTTAAAAGAGCGCAATGTTTACAAAATGTTTAAAATAAATTTGAATAATTTAAACTTCATTCATAACTATAATAAGACTATTAATTACGAATCTTGAAGGCTGTGCTTTTTACTGCAGATGGGACCTAACAACGTCATGGCTGCCATCTTGTGGACCACGACGAACAAAAGAACTCTTGGTGTCGCTGCGGTCAGTTTCGTTTTTTGCTGTTTGAAGCGTGTTGACGCACGCGATGTGCATGTGCAATGTGCAATGTGCAAGTACGTGCGTTGTGATGCAGTGTTCTTGTCAAGCAGACCGGCTCAATCAGTTCACAGGTGTTCAGAAGTTGCGCCGTCGTACTTAAAACAAACTACTTTTCATCATTGAATAAGTGAGTTCTCTGAGCTAGTGACGGCACGATGATGGAAGTCGGCTCTGAAAAGCAGCCGCTGCCGTCGACTTCTACCGCCGAATTTCGTGCGCACGACTCAAACAACGACGATTCTTCGTCGCAGACAGCTTCCGAAGCGATGGAATCACTGTGGCTGTCGGACACCGGCGTCGGTGGAACCCAAGAACAAGAGATCGAGGACCCCGACGAAATCGGAGAGTTCTTTTTCGAATCGGACCACCTGGCTCTGCGCGGCAATTCGGACTATCGCAACATGCTCAAGACGCTTGCCGTACTCGAAGCGCAGCGGGTTCAGGTAAAGCACAGTCCGCTAGCACGTAACTAAAAAAGGAGGACTGTTTGCTGAGCTTGCATGGTGATCCATTTCTTCTGACGAACAGCGGGAAAGCGTTCAGTGCCACTCAGTGTTTATCTTCCTCTCTCCGTTCTTTGTGTTTAGTTGTTTTTCGCTGTTCATCAGAAGCAATTGAAGATGCCCCGAAGTATGTCGTTGCCCGAGTGTTTGCTTTAACATCCTTGCCGGTGTTTGGCAAGGATGTTATAAGTTTACGTTGCTTACTACGTCGAACTTCTAGTGAGTCGAGTGAATAGAGCTTTAGCACGCTTTAGAATAGGTTACGCAACGCCTTGCGTTAGCGTTTGTCGCCACTGCGCATGCGTCGTACGTTATCTTCTTGTGTACCCCCGTTCAATGGAGGCGCTGCCCCGTTAAATGACGGAAATAGCGTACGTACTGTCGGCCGCAAAAGTTTGCGGGATGTGCAGCGCGTGGCCGAGCGACGGAAAACTGCATTGCTGCGTCACCTACTGTCATGCGGCGGGTGTTGAGGCTATCGGCCGCAGCCTCTGCGATTAGATCCGGCAACGCCACCTTGTCTGAACGCGCCGTCGCTAATCGCCAAACGACCACAAATGTGCTTCGTATGTCTCGTAAAATGGAAGTGGTCCTTTCCAAACAAGTGGTTGCCCGACTTCATGAAAGAGTTGAATCAAGCATGTTAGAAATGACTTTTGCAACTAGACCTGGTGGTTTCTTAAACCTAGTCTTTACAAGAGGGATTGCGCAACATCAGTCTTTCCGATGTGTCACATACCTCGGCATTCATCACCCATTTGTTGCCGTCATGACAGCGGGAAATGAGGTGCATTATGAATGAAGACATGGGAATTAAGAATTACTATGTGCATCATAACATATGTACGAGACCATATGATTTCACATATTCACACACAATAATCAATTCGGTTGTGCCTGAATTTTTTTTTTTCTTTATCCCCCAGGTCATACAGGACATCGAAAAGCTCATCGAAGTCCGCGAAGACGCCCTGGCCGACCCAATCAGGTTCGTCGAAAGGCTCCAAAAGAAGGAAGACCTGGGCATCCCTCTTCCTCAACTGGTTGCTCCAATGCCCAACATCGACTGGAGCCAGTACAGCCTCATGGGCATCCAGCAAGGCATCGAGGGTAAGCGTCAGTTCACGAGGCACGCGGCCAAGGCCGAGCAAAGAAACGTGCAGTCGTCGTCCCAGAGCCAGGGGCCGGGTGGTAGCATCCTGATCCGGGGACGCGTCTTCAACGAGAACAAGCCCGCGACATTCAACCAGCTGTGGACCGCGGAAGAACAGAAACGGCTCGAAGACCTGCTCATTCACGTATCCGCCGGAGGAAGTGGAGAGTCGGCGTTGGGAGAAGATCGCAAACGCCCTGGGAAACCGCACGCCGACCCAGGTGGCCAGTCGGGTCCAGAAGTACTTCATCAAGCTGGCCAAGGCAGGCCTGCCGGTCCCTGGCAGGATACGAACTGTCATTCCGCCACGCAAGACAGGTTCTCGGAGAGGCCATCACCGTCACGGCCCCCAGAGCGCGTCGAGTTACATGTACTCGCACTCCACATTCTTCGCGTCTCGCAGACCGCCGGTGTTCATGTCCGAAGCAGATGACGATTCTAGCGTTTCGTCATGGGGTTACCTGGAGACGTCGAACGGCAGCCAGGACAAGTCCGAAGCAGCCCGCGCAGAGAACGACGACGAGGATGACGTGCAGGTTGACGCGGCCGTGAAGGACTCTCCGGAGTACCAGGAACTCCTGGCTCTGAGGAAGGCCCGGGAAGAGCGGGTGAAGCGGACAGGACTTGCGCAGCACGTGGGCTTCCGGTGCGACCGGTGCGAGTGTGAGCCCATTGTGGGCACCCGCTGGCACTGCACAGACTGCCCTGAGGGCGCCTCCATCGACTTCTGCAGCGACTGCGTTGACTGCATGCACGAGACGGAGACTCACAAGGAAGACCACCACTTGGAGGCCATTCACGTCGCGCAGGACAGCTCGACGTTCCACGACCGGGACTACATGAGCTTTACGGGTGCGGACTACAATTATCTCGACCCGAATTACTTACCTGGCTCTAGCTGATGGCCTCGTGCTGCAGGAAGTGTCACTACAGTGTCCATCACACAGCATATGCAAAGGTTCCACAAATGCATGTTTCAAGTACAATGTGCTACAGGTTGTGCAGTGCAACGTGCGACAGTTTACATGTGTTCGCGTTCCTGAGGGCTTGGCCTCAAACTTGACGTTGCCATGTCGCTCTCCTCCTTGCAGTGGGACGTGCAGACCACCGCGATTAACTGCTGTGATTGTGAAGCGTTTTGCGTGGAACTACTGCAGCTTCATGTGACTTGGGGTTGATGGGCTTTTGCTGTGCCGTTAGAGTGCAAAAATAACGTGGAAGCAAAAGGTACTAGCAGCCAGATATACTAAAAAGTATGTATAAAGCAGCGGTGTCGCTAGAATTATCTATAAGCCACACTAGAATTACCTTTGAGCCTACGCAAGTAGCAGCATGCACAGAGTCAATAAAACTGCAACTGACTTTGATGCTTTGTGTACTTTGTTTAGGGAGCCAAAGATGCGTGTTTGTTCCTGTACAAAGAAGGCAGGGGAGGTGGAAGGGCTGGGGGCACCAGAAATTTCAAGCGTGTGTTAAGCGTCTGTAACCTGTACAAATCTCCTCAGCTGTCACGAATACTATCCATCAGGCTATATTAAGAAGCACCTACCAAAATATCTCTTAAGGCATCCTTGTTAAACATAACAAGGTAGCACTCTTACATAGAAGCATACAAGAGATGATGCTCTTCCACTTCATTAGTGTCACAGGTGATAAGTTCAATGTAAATTTCAAAAAGCTTTGTAGAAAGAATTACCATATCAACCTTGCTTGCATACGCCCTTTCCTTTTACTCTTGCATTAGCAGTTTTTTTTTTTTTCATAAAATGCAAATTATATTGGGGAGTTGTGACTACCGCAGATATTACAATAGACTCAGTACATGGAAATCTTGTAAACGTACTGCTGCTTAAATGGAACAACTGTCTTGAAATATGATTGGTTTGATACTTGAATTCTGCACCCCAGTTCATGTCTTAGCATACGAAACTCCTGTTAAATGGAACATATTTTCCTGGTTCCTTCAGGTTCCGTTTAATGAGAGTCTACTGTATAGGGCTGACGCGCTGGAGTTTTGAGTACTGTGGCGGAGTCTGGTGGCGTGCGCCGAAGTTGCTTGGGTAGTGAAAAATGGACGCCGACCGGCGAGTTACGCAGTTCTCAGTTGCTTTGAGCGTTGTACTTAAATTTGCGCTTAGTTTTACGGCCCAAAAAGTGCTTAAAACGTACGCAGGAACTTGTCCGCTATGCCTGCAGAGTCTGACATGTTTGACGAACGATCCCTGGTTCAACAAACCGTGCCGAAAGCAGGTCGTCCGAGCGACGGCTCTGAGCAGCGCGCGGTCCCGAAGCGCGGTCGCCGCCGTTATTGTTGCGTGGTTAATTGCCTCGAACATGGGGGTAAGGATCCTAATGTGCGGTTTTACTGGTTCCCCTGAAAGCCGTACGAAGTGGAGCGACGGAACCGCTGGATACGTGCCGTCCGACGCGTGAAGTGAGTATGCGAGCAAAACGTGGTTTGCAACGTAACGTGCTGATTACTTTTCGTACGCACGTGCACGCGTTTATATATGTATATATTCCCTGTGTGCAGTCCAGACGGCACGCCGTGGCTGCCGACGGCGATCACGAGGATATGCAGCCGGCATTTCGTGGGAAACGAGAAAAACGATGTCATGAGTCACCCTGCGTATGTGCCTACGATTTTTCCGGCAGCTTACAGCCGGCTGCTTCCAGCGGCCGGCTGTAAACATTGCGCGCCGTCGCTTCTCGACCGCCACCGCACGCTGACAGAATTTGACGAATTCCCTAGAAGCAAATGTTGAAAATTACGACCGTGCATGGGGAAAAAGTGCGTTTGCGACTGAATGCGGCAGAAAACGGCACAAGGCGCGAATGCGCTCATTCGGGCCGCCGACACTAGCCTTCGTCACTGGACCTTTCTTGATTCTAATGCAAATCATTTCGGCTTTTTAACAGCAATCTTTTCGTTTATGCAGTGTTGTTAATCGCGCGAGCATGCCTTGTAAAACTTAACTCGAGTTCAACGTCGTATGAGATTCGCTGCACTTGCGAGTTGCAGCGCGCCGAAATGGTTCCTTCAATCTCCTGCACGTCGTAAACGTGCTTAACGTTGACGAGCTTCTTGCGTTTACGCAGACTGCTTGGCCTGAAGAACTCAGCCACGCCAGAAATTGGCCGAGATCCAAAGCGCAGCACAACCGACAGCGGCGGCTCCATTGCGCATCTGAGCTTAGTGCTGCATGCGGCCGCCAGTCTGACTACTCGAAACCAAAGAACTTATCGTAGGGGGCGCTTTTTAGCACCGTTTTCGCAGCGCCGCCTGGGCAGCCAGTCAGGCCTATACTTATGCAACTCTCCTCTAGCAGGTGATTTGAAGCATGCACTGTCGTTGCTAATGCGAACAAATCTCCCTCGGATAGCACTCTTATAACGAACCTGCGATAGGACCGGAAGTTAGAAAGCGATGGTAATTCAGACCCTTTCCTTCAATGTGTGCTTATCATGTGTGCTCGATTTTAGAGAGGATTGGTAAACCTTAAGTTGTAATATTAAGTGACAACCTTACGTTGCATCATAGTCTAAAAGTGTTTGTAACGAACAATTTCGACAGAAGTGCAATTCATGTAATCTCACAGTTGAGATTGAAAGCACAAGCATTGTTCTCATTCGTCTTTCAGTAAGAAAAAAAAGAGCCAGCACGCAATCGACTAACAAACCCGTGTTTACTCGACGACCGCGTCTTGCCGTCGCATCAACATTCGTCCCACACACTCAATGTCCCGTCGTGGAAAAGGAGGTTTTGCGTTGGAAGGGGCAACGTATCCGTATTCAGCACCAAGGGGTCGGCCTGCAAGATAAAGGTGGCAATAAGGTGCCTCGCAGGGAGGGATGCTTCAGGTGTCTTGTTAACAGCGGCAAACCAACGCAGTGTGTTGAGTCCACTCATTTTCTTAATTTACGTTAAAGGGACACTAAAGGCAAATGACATTTTATGTCAGAGTGAAGCGTCAGTGCTTGAGAACGTCTAAAACGTCAATATTATTATACGCAGCAGTGCTTTAGTAATCGAGAAATTAAGGTTAATGTAGGAGGCAATTCGTGCCACCAGTTGGACATTCTGGAACACAAGCACGATGACGTCGTAGGTATAATAAAAAGTTGGGCGAGTCGTTGTTGGTTCATAATGAAACGGGGGCGCAAATAAAACAGCACACAAGAAAAGTGTGTCGTCCTGTGTCAATCTTCTCTTGTGTGCTGTTTTATTCGCGCCCCCGTTTCATTATGGACGTGGTAGGGCCTCATAACAACTAATCAAAAGTACTAAAACTACCCATGACAAAAAAAGAACATTTCAGTGCATTACAAGATGGAATAAAATGCAACTAGTGCATTTTAGTGTGATGCACGCAAAAAAAGAACTTCTTGATGGTTACACTTGAGAATGATGCAAGTTATGTTTTCACCGCACTGTGCTCCACTAAAGCTGCTTCCACTGTAGTGGTGGCTGTAAAGGAAGGGCGTGTATGGCGAATTCTACGTCAGAGGACGTTCTCGGAGGCAGGGGGGTTTTGTATTGCAATAACGATATTCAGACCACTGAAACATGTTTTTTTTTTCAAACAAGGCATTTCCTTGGCACAAAGCAAGCCCTACGATGTTTCTGGAACACCATTTCACTAAACCACGTCAACTTAACATCTGCCTTTAGTGTCCCTTTAACGACCTGCCCAGTAATATTTCCTCAAAGATACACCTGTTCCCAGATGACTGCATCATTCGTCACTCAATTACTCCCACAATGGATCACTGACATACTCACCTCGTAGTCTGAGATAAAGTCGAGAAGTCGTAATGCCAGCCGCCGATTCGACTTGGTCAGTTGCTTCAGGCTTTGTAAAATGGAAAAAGCGGCATATAAAGTGTTAGTTAAAAAAGAAGTCAACAAAACAACACCAGCCCTTTCACTTTTGCAGACACAATAAAAGAAAATAACACCTATAGCACTCAGACTTCAGCAATACCTGAGAACTGCATTACTTTACACAACTCAGGAAAGCAAACTAAAGGAACAAAAATCAGAACTACACATGAAGCACATAGCTATGAAAGTGATACATAACCCTCATGGAATTATGACACCCAGCACAAAGTGCTGTTTTTCATGTGGGAATGCTTGTAGCGTGCATTCAATGTGATGTCACGTCAGAATCTCAAAAGCGGTTATATACTTCAAGGTAATTGTTCAAATGAACTGCCCCTGGGTAGCCCAAGGCACAGCCTACAAGTGTTACCGATGGAAAGCTTAGGAGTAATTTTAATACAGAGCAAAAGTGGCACAGTGGTTCAGCATGAACTGTGGCTTTACTTTGGAATCAAGGCCATCCCATTTTGTTTTACGAAAGTACGAAAACTGGGGTGTGCGTTCCAATTCGACGGCATGTTACAGTCAAGTAAATGCAGTACTTGTACTAATTAAATTAAAAAAACAACATAAAAGTGAAACGTGCCTTTCTACACGCAAACTAAAAATGACATGTGACTTCTAGGACAAAATGTAGATAGTACCATAAATGTTGCCCTATAAGAGCTATGGCTGTAATAAAATGCAGCTGGGACATACTTGTCTTTGGAACACAGCCTGTGCTTGAGAATCTTGGCACAGACATCTTTGTTTAGTGCATTGTCAAAGAGCGGAATGCCATAGCAGCAGTCGAGCAGCGTCCAATCCTCGAGATGCTCATCGCCGTCGTCGTCGTCGTCGGGCGGCTCGTCTATGCCGGCCGGTTCCCGGGCTCGTATCCGCATGAGTGTGACGTAGCCGCACGAACAGCCGAGCTGGAGCTCTTCAGAGAGCCGCTGCAGGGCTGGATGATTGACGAGTTTGTTCCCTGCACCACACACAGAGTTATATGTAGCTGGTACATATAGCGAACGTTGCAGTACTAAAGCATTTACATAAAGGGCCATCTCTCCTGTCATCATGAAAAATTCATGAATTCGTGGAGTGTGTCACTGAAGTTGCATACCATGTAAAGCTATGTTTGCTATGCGTCAGATGTTCGTTACAGGGATATGTGCTGATATAAGCAAATGAATTCACATGCTTTGCTTAAAGGGACACTAAAGAGGACAATGAATCTGTTTAGATCGATGAATTGTACTCTGAGAACTCTAATGTCGTTAATTTCGCCATCATAGATTTATTAATGAAGGAGAAAATCAAGTTCAAACTCTCATTTTTAAATTTCGCGTCGGAAACTCCCCGCGTGACATCATGGATTTCAAAATGTAATGTATTTATCGTATTTTGGCGCCATTGGCTCAACAAAATATCCCCAAACTTGGTATGTTAGGTCTATGGCCCCCTCAGAGGAGAATGTACTTAATTTTTACCGATCAGGAACTACGTAGTTCCCAGTAGGCGCCGTCAAAACATGTGACGTCACGGCGAATGGTGCGGAAACTTCAAGGTGGTGTCGCCACGCACATTTTCTTTTTGCGCGTTTTCTCGCTTACTAAGCACCTTCTCGCAGCAAGCGTGGTGTTTTTGGTATCGTGAAAGAGTAGTTTACTAACAAGAGAAAAATCGTTTTGCTCTTTAGTGTCCCTTTAACTATATCCAATAACTTACATTATAAATGCTGCGCACACACACACACATTAGCATGCATGCAAAGACATTGTGTGCCTTCTGTGCACATTGCGCCAGAGCGGGATGGAATGTGGACATACAGCAAAAACTATCCGACTCTTTCACTGGGTTTACAAATGCCAACGGTTTCCTGTAAGTCCCACCTTGTACACACCCGTGGTGCAGTGCCTATGGTAGCACTGCCCGTGTTCACTACATTGGCTCTGTGAGACACCTGGCATATGCATAAATGCTATCTTTTGTTATGCAGCAGCACGTTGCACCAATGTGCTTTCTGCGTGCATCGTTGGAGGTGTTCGAGCACAATGCCAAGTTACGTATGTTGACACGATATACGCATGCGCGGTTTCACTTTCAAGCCAAGCTGCCAGTTTTTATAAGCTTTTCAAGATCTCCGAGAGCCACGAGTTGTGTATGTCACTCACCTTCACTGCTTTCTTCTTGGTCATCGAATGGAAATGGAATGTTAACTTGCCCGTTGGGCACACCCTGGGCCTGAAAGCAAGCGAATTCGCGTGAGGTTGGGTGTTATATTTCGTGGTCAGTAATGAAGCAAGCAGGACATTATCATTTAGCTAGCAACTGATGGTTTTACATATGGTGTGGAAATTACAACACCAAAATGCTGGGAATGAGCATGGCGGAGTTTACCGTCTTTGTTCACTGATACACGGGAAAACCTTCCTTCTTTTCTTCAACATTGCGTCGTTGTCATTCTTGATACTCCATACTTACGCTATGCATTTTATGGCTACCTATTCTAGTGTAATGCACTCCCACTATTTTACTGTAAACAGGTGAAAAATCAGAGAAGACAGTAAAAAAGTATCATATTTTTACCCTCACATTAACGTACACAAATCAAAAGACAGTGAAATAGCAGTAATAATAAGTACAATGTTCATTACAAACACATACGTGGCTGGTACATATAGCAGATGATGCAGTACATGTCTACAAACTCAAAACAATCGCTTATTAAGTGCAGGGCACTTAGGGGCCCGACCTGTCGTATCGTATGCTGGCGTAGCTTGGCGTAATGCAGGCAAAACCACGAGTAGCACAGCCATCTGTAGTATACTGAGTGCGCGCTCGCGCCAAGAAGTCTTCTTCCTCTTGTTCTATGAGCACCTTGATGATGATAAGTGCACAGCCTTTTAGGGGCCCGGGCTGTCGTATGCTGTTGTACGCTGTTGTATGCTGTCGTCGCTTGGCGTAACGCAGGCAAAACCACATATAAAAATAGAAAAGAAGAGCAAGCATGTGAGAAATAGAAAGAGAGAGAAAGAAAAGGAAAAAATAGGAAGAGAAATAGAAAGAGAAACAAATAGATAAAGAGACAGGAAGAAATAATTAGACATAAAGAGAGAAAAAAAGGCACAAAAAAAAATGGAAAAAGAGAAAACCGAAGAGAAACAAAGATTCTGCCCAGCTCTGCATTTCCTTCAGGCTTGGCTCCCCTAGTGCAAACTGCCTTAATTTTTCTGCAGTCAGCTTTCTCTCTCTTTTTTTTTGCTTTTTCTTTTTCTGTGTCTACCTTTCGGAATAGCACATAGGCTGATACCTTGGCAAGGGAAGCCTCCGTGCTATTAAATGAAAAGCTGCAATCCGAAATTTCATCACGTCACACGTCCATACCTGAATGAGCACAGCGGAATGCGTGAGTGCATCGTTGAGGGTGATGAGGGCGCTTGACATCGGAACCGTCCCCGGGCCATGACCCCACGTTGTGACCAGCAGCTTGTCGTACTCCTAAAAAAGTGCACCACGGCGTCAAAGGAACACGGAAGTGAAAAGATTGAAACCTGAACAGTTCAGCCTAGCCGAGAATCTGTACCAACATTGTGTCTAAAATGGAGTCGGCTTCTTTACATATTACGATACCGCATTTTCTTGCGTATAACATGCCCCTGCCTATAACCAACACACACTCCCAACTACAAACTGCGCAACAATAAAAAAGAATAAAAATGTTTGAAACATTTTTTAGCAATGTCGCTGTTCTCACTGCTGAAAAATTTTTAAAGCCTGCATATCAACGATCACATTGCTGCAGAATGTTCACTCCAGTAGACAAGCCTATGACTCCATAACTGATAATTCCGTAACTGGTACCACGTGCTCTCATCGATAACTCCGTAACTGGTAATTTCGCGATTGGTACGATGTGCTCATGTCCATGACTCCATGACTGCTAATTCTGTAACTGGCACCACATGCTCACGTCCATGACTCCGTAACTGATAATTGCGTAACTGGTACCATGTGCACAGCCAATCTAAGCTTGTCTGTTAAGTGTTGATGCTGCAAAGCTGTTAAATGTATGCAGAATAAAAATGAATATGTGTCAAATGTACGTAATTCAAAAGCCAGGAGGCACCTCCCACCTCGAAGATATTGGGCAGCACTCGTAACCGTGTTCCTTTGGAAACTAGGAGGGACGGGGGACCGTGGCCAGACAGCACGTAGATGAACAGCTTGAACCAGGCGGAGTTCACCTGTCGTACATGCACATTATCATTCTCAAGTCCTGAATTCACAACTGGAAAGCCAGGTTTGTTGCAGTTCAGATCGTATATAGTACAATCTCTTGAAATTGAATCTGAAGGGACCGGGAAAGTATGTTCCATTTAACAAGAGTTCCATTTACTGGGAGATGCACAGGGGTGCAGAACTCAATAGTACAAAGCCGATCATGTTAGGAGGCAGTCGTTTCATTAAAGCAGCAATTCTGTTCAAGTGATTTCCATTTATTAAGAGTTTACTGTAATGTCCTCTGGTACTGCATGTTCCAGGCTACAATGGCATGCACATGTCTTCCATAATTATGGTTATAATCCCATTTCAGACATAGCTGACAATGTCACAGACCAGTGAGAGCTCCTGATATGAGATGCACCAGGAAAATAGTGCATCACATGTTACTTTAAGACGACATACAGTAGCGTGTTTCAGGATTCTTCCTGGCATTGCATTCACAAATCATTATGCACACATCGCAAGTTACAGTGAAGCCGGTACCAATTGCAATCACTATCAAGTTGCAGAAGCACTTGAATAGACATTCTGCACATGTCCAGCGCATGTGTGAGAGCAACAGAAGTTTATTTCTTCCGTCACACTCCTGATAAAAGTCTGTTATCACATACACTTGTGTAAGCTTTTCGGCCTGATGCCAACTGCGCAGCTGAGGTTACAGGGGCAGGCACAGCCTTCCTTCAGGCCACTGTATTAGACACATGGATTTGAAGCAGCCACAGTGTGTTGGACTTGTACATATGCACTTTCTTATCTTATCATTGCCACCCATCACTTATCTTCCCCGTCCACCTTTCGCCGTGTAGAGTAGCAGGCCATAGAGACCTATAGGTCAAGTCGACCTCTCTGCCTTTCTGCAAAAACATTTTTCTCTCACTCTCTCTCTTTTAAACACAGAGTTTCTGAGGAAACCAGAATATTTCTTTATGAGTAAACTGTCAGGTGTGCTGGAGATCCATTATCGTTAAAATCATGATAATTAATATGCAGATAATTTTCAATATCCAGCTGATTAGCTTTCATATTAATTACGTTATGGCACGTATTGCAATTGACAAAGCGTAGCCAGTGAGTTCACAAGGCATATCCATTTCGAACGAATTTTCAGGGTTAAACCAGTTTTAAGGCACTCATTCCTAAAGTATGTGACGAGATGCGTGAACAGTTACAGTTACTTTTGCGCTTCAATGAACAAAACTGCGCTCTGTCACAAAACCAACTAGAACACCAGTACACATTTACAGCAATTCTGGTGTCACGCACCTCAGAAATAACGCCGGCCCTATACTTCATTCTAGATAAACGATGAGCATGGACAAAGCTGAAGTTTGTTAAGAGACATTAAAGTTTGTTGAAAGAAGTTAACGCTTGCCTCGGGAACAGCAGGTCCCAAGTGAGGAGGTGAACAGCTGGTGACTGGCCTCACTTCGTTGCTCAGCGGTGCCATTGACACCAACAGCCTGAAAGGACGGAGCAATGAGCTGCCAATGAAAATGTGCTCTTAACTCAGCATAAGGAAATCTAGACTACAATGCGCTGATGTGACTGAGTGGAATGGGATGTGACATTATTTTGAGCACTCATCATATTCTGGTATACTGTCAGATTGACCGTCCGGTCAGCCTTCACTTGCCTACAACGCACCTTACAGCCTTCCCTGAATAGCCTAAGGGACCCATGACAGCCAAATTTTGGTTGTGACCTTTATGCATTAAATTTATAAGTCTGCATCTGACAATCCCGAAACTGAATCATAAACACTCTAACGTATCATATAATTAGTGCTAGCATCGATAACTGTGACCTATTTTGGTACCACTTCAAAGTACCTGCTTAAACTCGGAAGAAGCTAGTGCCCTGCCATGGGGGAGGTCTATAGGATCATGTGCGCTCAAGCGTTGGTGACATTAAAAGTGCACTTTTTGAATCGGGGGCCCTGTGTGCAGTAAATAATGCAACTATATTGGTGCTTCGATATGGGTTAGGGTGTGACGCTCCACGCATGTTCTGCCAAAATCTCTGTCCTACAATGAAACGTGCAATACACGCACTGACTGGACTGATCAAGAGTGAGCAACCTCAGAAAAAAAAAAGAAAAAGAATTCCTTGCTACAGTACTTTACACACTACTGGCGTAAGCCGCCAGAACCACTTAGAGAGCAGCCTGACAAGAAAGCAGGAGGGGAGGGGGGGGGGCATGAACAGTAGCCGCTGCCTGTAGCCAGTCGTGACATTGTGTACACCCCGCAAACTCGTCTGTGATATCGGCAATACTACTCTCTTTACTCGTTCCAGGTCACAGGGTGTGACCTGGAACCTGTGACGCTTACTGTGTGTGACCTGTGACGCTTACTTTAAAACAAAATTAAAATGTCCCCTATACGCATCATACATACTAGTGGCGATGTCGTAAGTTGCTGCCAACTCGGATGTGCATTCAGCCTTACTTTAAAACAAAATTAAAATAGCTTAAAAGCAATGTTTGCTGCTAATATTTGGTCAGAAGTACCCCTGTATGCATGACAATCAAACAACAAAAACATCTCAAGGTTTCAATTTTGTTGTCGGGGGTTCTTTAAACTGCCATGATGGCAGGATGTGAGCACATGAAATATCCAAAATAGCTGTAGCATTTCCACTTGGACTTGTTGGTTTCCCACTTATTACGTGCATTGCTGCGCGTAAAGGACACAGTCTGTGTCACTGCATTCCTTCCTTGTCTGTGTCCTTCACACGCAGCAATGCACATACTGAACTATAGCAGCCAAAATGTGCGCGTCTACATGGCTTCTCTTGTCATTTTGCAGTCAGGCCGGCTGTGCATTGTCCGTGTCCATGAGGGACGCGTGACATACCTCTGTGGGCACACATGTGACATCTCTGTTATGTGTCCATACGGCGCTTGTCACTTGTGATGGACACGTGTTACAGAGACGTCAACATGTCCACGAAGGTGTCCATCACTTGTGACAGACACATGCGACGTCACTGTGATGCCAGTCCGTGTCTCCGTAACAAATGAAATCTCCAAAAACACAAAAGACGTCTCCATTACTAGCATCTGTGAGAGATTATCGGAAATGTGCTATCGACCCAGATTATCAGAGTGAATCAGCGCGTAGAAAATGAGCGGCGTGGAGCGTATGCTAAGCGCAGCTAAAACCGTCCATCAGCTGCAACATCATGCAGGAACAATGATGCCTTCGACTCAACGTGGTGTCCACATGGTACCCGTCACTTGTGACGAACACATGTGACCTCTCCTTCATGCGAGTCCATGTCTCCGTAACAAGTGACATAAACGCAACAGACATCTCCATCACCAGTGTCAGTGAGCGATTATCGGCAACGCGATATCAACACACCTTGTCGCAGTGACTTGGCGTGTAAAACGTGAGTGGAGAGGAGCGTAAGCTAAAAGCGGGTACAGTTATCCATCGGCTGCAGCGTCGCAAAGGAACAGCGACGCCCCCGACTCACGCATAGTTTTTGTTGAGCAGCCGCGCGCAGGTCTCCTGGTCCAGGTTCTGCAGGCTCTCGCAGCGCACCAGGTCGAGGCCCAGGCCGTGGCCGGTTTTCGACGACAACGAATCCTCGGCCGGCTGGGCCCCGCTCTCCGGTGTGATAGCGGCGTTGTGGCGCAAGAAGCAAACAGTGTCTTGCAAGGTGAGCGCATGGTCAAAGTACCGTTGAGCCTCGCCTTCCCCTGCCTCTCCCACCTGACCGACACATGCGCAGAGACAAATATGGCATGTGAGCATTGCGAGTGTGACAGATCATCGACAAAGCACATTTTTTTATGTGCACCCTACATACTCGGGGACAGCTCATCTTGCCAGTGGAGGGAAGGCTATGGAGGCGGGGCTTTTGCACATTACCACATTAGTGCTACTCAGCAAGTACGATGGCAGCTTGCAGCTGATTTAGGTTTTGCTCGCTCGCGCCATTAACGTGTTTAGAAAAGTATATACATGAAAAATGTGAATGGGAGAGAGACATTTTGATTGTACAGTGGACATTTCAGTGTCATATTACGAGTATATTTTTCTTGGAGAACTAAACGGTGAGTTTCTGGCTGCACACTGACCGACACACATCATGGACGCCACGTTTACATTGGAAAACAGGCGTGCAGAAAACGGGTTACTGTATAAGAAATCGAAAGAAAAATAAGACATTCTTGTAAAGTGAACAACAATTGTATTTTACCTTTGACTTCCCTTAATTTTTTAGAGTTTCATAATAAATAAAGCAGTATTTATTTCAGCAAGGCAAATGAGAAAATTATCAATAAACTTGGGTATTATTTCTTGGCACACTAGCAGACATGCGCTTCAGTTCTGTAGCTTCCACACTACTGCCAAGAAAAGTTGTCCTTGAGTATAGCATGCATGCGCAATCTCTCTTGCATGCCAGCCAATTCGTGAAAATTTGAAATTTGAAAGAATCCCGTGGATTCTGGTCAGCACAAACTGTTGGGGTAGTTTGTTCAACACGGCTGTATAATGCCCAAGAAAAGACACCGAGAGAGAAACAAGGCACGCTGTTTCTGTCTCAACATCTTCTTTCCCGATTTCTTGTCATCTCCTCTGCCTGTTGTGCACCCAGAAATACGACACCACAAAGGCAAAAGGAAGCAAGGGAAAAAGGGTGGTGAACAATCATGAAGAAATTGATGTACAACTTAACCACCGGATTGAGACTGAATGAAGACAATGTTGCAGCTTTAACAGTGCATGCCTAATGTTAGCCGATTATCCAGCTAGCCAACAGTAGCCATAACTATCATTTAGCCAAGACGGTAGTTGAATCGTCGACGTTACTACATCGTACCTCATCACACAATATGAATGGAAGAGGCCCATACAGATTTTGTTAACCACAACTTATCTTTAGACACAAAACGAAATGTCCAACAAACATGGGACAGTAGAGACTGACAAGCGCCGCACTGTTTTTAAGATCAAAGTGACGTACTATTTCAGCGAGTTTGCCTTTGCCAACTCTGCTTGCTATGGGTACTTGTTTGAATAGCCCTCTGGTTGTCGTTTCATCCCCGGACACTCCTAAGGGTACGGTCGCAGACTAACAAGTTCCATTTTAATGCATTAATTATTATTTATTGATAAAATACTGCCGACAAGAAGTTCAAGCAGGGTGAGCAAGATATACACGATTATTTACACAAGAGAACAGAATTAAGCGAGGTAGTAACACACTTTTTCACAGAATTTCTTTGGTCATAATGTAGAGGATTAAGAAAAATGTTAAAACTTGCTTATAATACAACTCTAACGAATACATGAAATAGCAACACTATAACGAGGGGTGAAATGGAAAAAGCGCACGGGCTTATGACTAGGTGTTCGTGACTGGCCTATCATACTTACTCACACATCACCAGCATTGTGTGCTGTTGTTGGCTGTCAAGGTAAATGAAGGTAAATGAAAGCAATTAAAGGTAATTCTAATGAACTTATCTCGCATTTACCACTATTTCGTCGGAATTTGCTTTCACAAACAAAATATTTTCATACGTTTGTGTAGTAATGCAATAGCCCGCAAGTAAGGCATCACAGAACATGCAGAGACTAGAAAGCATGCTCACTTTCTTTAGCTCCACGAGAAAGCTGTCCAGCGATTCGTCCGAGAGTTTACCCACTTCAAACATGGTCACAGCATGACTCTTCAGACCCTGTCGTGTGCGGAAGGAAGACGTCAGCAGAAAACAATGAATACCTGTAACACCTTGAAATGTGTTAAAGAGACATTAAAGAGAAAAACAATTTTTCTCATAATGGTAAATTACTCTTTCACAATTCCAAAATCACCACACTTGCCGTGAGAAGACGCTTGGCAAGCGAGAAAACATGCAAAAAGAAAATGCGGGTGGTGACGCCACCTCGAAATTCTCGCATCAAACGCTGTGAAGTCATCGATTTTGACGCCGTCTATTATGTCTTACATCGTATGAAGTACGCTGTCCTTTGAGGCGGCCATAGACTTGACATACCAAGTTTCAGGAAACTTTGTTGAGCTGATGGCGCCAAAATACAACAAATACACTTGCAGATCCGTGACGTCATGCGCAGCGATATCAACGCGAAATTTAAAAACGAAACTTTGACCTTGATTTTCTCCTCTATTAATAAACTTGTCATGGTGAAATTAATGGCATCAGAGTTCTCAGAGCACAATTTATCAATCTAGAGCAATTCATGGTTTCATTTTAGTGTCCCATCAACTAATCAGTGAGGCTGCCGCTTTCTGGACTTTCAAGATGGCTTACCAGGGACAAGTTTCCCATCATTAGGAAGGCAGTCAGGTTGGAGTCGAAGAGGAAACCAATCCGTTTCACACGGTTCCTTGTCGCAGACAATTCGGTTGGTGCTAGCAAACGAACAAAAATTAATGGTAAGCAGCATTGTTTAGGAAAGTTGAGATCCGCTGCTCTAACCAAGCACTGACCATCATGAAAAGTCCAGCAGAATATGTATAATGTGTAGACTCAAAATATCGTTAGGTTCAAACGTTATTGAGAGTTTCTCACATGCATATGCACGACCAAGCTGTCGATATGACTGTCACTGAAATCTAGAGGGGACGACAAAATCACGACGATGTGATGACAACGTTAAAGACACACAGGTTCTTGGCTGAGTTCTTGATACAATCATCAACCGTTGTGAGACTATTTCCTATATGCAGATGCATAATCAAGTCGCTATGATTACTATCACCAAAATGTCAAAGACGAAACAATGAAATCGCAATGACATGATGTCAACACTAAGCACACAAAGGCGCATCGGCAAGTTTTAATACGACCCTCACCAAAATTGAAGACGGTGCGACAAGACAGAGAAAACACACAGATCTGCATAGTTGTCATAACATCTCGGAAAAATATTTTTACACGTATCCATTGTTATGTTCCTACTCAAATTTCTTGGAAAGGTTGCATTTCATGGTCCCGATTGTTTAGCTTCCTGCTTGGAACTATTAATTCGCAAGTTTAAAAAAAAAATAAAGAAAGGTTTTTTTTTTTTTATGGAGAACCTAGTTGCCATGGAAATGCAATTAGTATAAGCTTGTTTTGCTATCTGCCAGCAGCTGCAGAAAGCAACTTTTCGAGAAGGGATGCCAGTTGTTCTAGAGGAGCGAGCAAGACGTGGCAACTCTTCCAAGAAGAACAGGTGTTTTCTGTTAACCACAGGACGGCAAAATAAGTTTACACTAACGGTGTCTTGGCAGCAGCTAGCCTTCCCCGTAAGCGATATCAAATTTCCGTTCTTTTTTTTTTCTTATCATCTAAGCGAGTAACAGTAGTGCCAAGTGTTATATAAAATGATCGGCACCTCTTAATGAGATCTTGCTGCAAAATTTGAGTAGGAACAAAGCAGTGGTAAGCATCAAAATCTTTCTTTTTTCAAGACTTTAAGTGGAACAGATACAGTCAACCACAAAAGTTTACGGACCACGTGAGCGCGTGCTTAACTGCCTGTCCGCCATGCCACCTAACAGAGCGCCACCTACTGTCGACCGCAGTGCTGAGCTGGAAATGGGTCTTCTTGTTATTCACTGGCATGTAAATTTCCTAATGCTGCGCAGCACATTGTTAATTCGTTGTTTTCACACAAAGCGCTCATCTGCAGTATGGTCACACTTCTACTTTGACAGCAGAATCAAAGCTATCACGGTGTTCTTTGACAGTGTGCTGTTGGGTAGTATCACTTTTTGTGAAAGATTGCAAGCGATAACAGATGTACTGATAGACTTCCTTCACGACAGAAGCCCGTAGCCACAGCTGCCAATGAGCGCATTGCGTTAAAATGTGAATGGTGCAAAATATTTGTGCCCAGTGAGGAAGTAGCCAGGCTGTCAATTAAGGGATTAATGCGTCGTGAACATAGCGCTGCTGTCGATAACCGTTGACGTAGTGGAACATTCACAAAGAGGCTCATGGCCGCCCGCTTGTGTGACCTGTAAACTTTTGTGGTCGACTGTACATCCATGTACTACAAGATGTGGTACCAATCCAACAAAACAGCAAGTTCCTAGGCAGTACCCGATTCGTGGAGACTGGCCGAATCTTCTGCGGGCACCGACTCTCCGCCTATCAGCTGGCCTTCTTTCTCCACTTCTGTGTGCAACACCGACATGAACTCTTCAACCTCCCTGCTGCTGGACCTGATTGGAATACCAACACATGATACGTTAGGCTCACCCGGCATTACCAAAGTGTTCGTACAAACTGAAACACCGTAAACACGTAATACATTAGAGCTGCGACCCAATGGGACAGATGACGAAGAAACGATGCAAGAGTCTGCTAATCAGCATATTACATGTTAACAGGTTGTCCATCACTGATCTGTTCAACATGCGATCCACCAGAAATATATCAACTGCTTCATCATCAAGTTTCTTAGGTATCAGGAATGCAAATTAGACTGGCTGTCTGGACATGGTTCATCGTAGTGAATAAAACACAGCACTATCATGGGGACAAATAAATAAATTTGCAACATGAGCAATAAATCACAAGGCTGAAACACATTGGCTGCTGGTCGAAGGTCGCAGGTTCGGTCCCTGCCTGTGGCAAGCTATCTTTTCGTCCACTTTTCTTTCTTCACATTTACATTACATTTACTACTAATAACGTCCCCTATACTTTCCTTGGCATTATTGTCTGTTAGTTCTCATTAATATTGTGTATAACAAAGAAAAACGAGCCCTTAAAATTTCCACTTCTTTTCTTCATTCATAGCGAGGGTCTCGTTCTGGCAGACTTGATGCTTTCAGGTAGTATGCGAGGGATTATTGGTCAGCTGCCAGCTCGTAATAAGTTCACGTGCTACGTGACGCCAACAGGCAGAAAAAGAGTGTTCCACACTCGCCGTCATGGCTACTGGCGGCGCTGACTGACGCTTCCACGTTTAAATACACATATATACCCCATAAAGTGGACGAGGGGATGGTCGCCACGGTAGCTCAGTTGGTAGAGCATCGGACGCGCTATTCGAAGGTCGCAGGTTCGGTCCCTACCCGCGGCAAGCTATCTTTTTGTCCACTTTTCTTTCTTCACATTTACATTACATTTACTACTAATAACGTCCCCTATACTTTCCTTGGCATTATTGTCTGTTAGTTCTCATTAATATCGGCTGCTGTATGTTTTTCTGGTAACTTGGCAGTCTGCAAAAATCAGCGTGTTTCCAAACAACCTAGAACTCTATCATTTGGCCAGCTGGTTGACCCCAGTAACGGTTCAGTTATTGTGTTCATCTGTTTCTATACATATTACATGCCTTGAATGTATTTTTCTACAACTTCCTAAAAGCAGCCGCATATTAGTGACCAAACTGAAAAGCAAAAACGAAAATCTGCAACGTTATGGGATCTACCCATATATGCAATTATATACACATACTGAAAAAAGGGAAATGAAAGATTATGCGTAAAAAACAGGAAAACGCAACACTGCAGCGAAAAGGTAACAAAAGTCATGGGACACAATGTCCCACATGTGATGCTGCCTTTTCGCCAAGGTGTTGCTTTTTCATTGTTTTTTCCATATGTGTGTACACTGAGGTGACATCCCAATGAAATTTTACTTGAAAGACGGTGCTCATAAGGCAGTTTCTTTGTCTCCTGTGTCAGTGATATGTTTTCTTGGCTTTCCAAGGTGTGAATATTTCTCATTAAGGAGACATCAGAGAGCTACAGCACATATGCAAACTCCTTGTTGTTAACGGTTTACTGGTTTACCAGGTTACTAAAAGCTGTGGACGATGGTGGCAGCAAAGTTGGTGACACCGTCTGGTGGTGCTTTGTCCGACCACAATATGTTTGAAATGTTTTCGCATTGTCAGAGCACACTAGTCGAAAAAAGTCATTTAAAAACTGCATGCTAACGATCATGTTGCTACTGACAGTTTACGCCAGCAATTTCAAGTACAGTATGACAGCTCTGCAGTACTATTAACGTTTGTTTGTTTTTCTGGTTCGATTCTGCATCACAAGGCATTTCTGTCAAAGACGTCGGCTACTGTATGTTTTTCTGGTAACTTGGCAGTCTGCAAATGTTAGCATGTCTTTCAATCAAGCTAGAACTCTATGACTGGGACAGCTGGTTGACAACAGTAACAGCTAAGTTATTTTGTTTATCTGTTTCTACGTAAGTGCATGTCTTCAAGTACACCATCTTTAGAGCAATGTCTTTTGATATAACTTTCTAAAAGTAGCCCTATATTAGTGACCAAAGTGATAAGCAAAAAAAGAAAAGGTCTGCGCGCTCACTTGACAGTCTTGCAGTTTTGTGTTAGCCAGGAAGGATCCAATCCCGACATGTCCTTGTTTTTCTTTTGTGCGAAACCGAGGCGACAGTACATAGATACAGCATTCTGAAAAGCACAGCAGTAAACAAAACGACGAACAAGTTAGAGATAATAGAAAAGCAGCCAACATGCACACAAAAAAACAGAGAAAACTACAAGAAAATTCTAGTACAATACAAAATGCGAATAGATTGCTGCATTGTATACCATTATGTGCAATTTTCGATGCGTGTAACTAAGTACCATATGAAAAACTAAGCAATAACAAGCCCCATTCACCAACCACATCTACTGATTAATCCAAAAGCAACAAAAATAAAAAATCAAGTAATGTTATTACTTCATGTGGTTTTCACACAAACTCGCATATTTTAGATTTTTTTTTTCTTCGAATAATGAAAGCTTCTATTGCCAGAATAGCTACGTTGGTCACTGACAATCGCAGTCCTATGCACCTCTTTCTGTAAAAACCACTGATACGAGCGATTCGATTGCAGCTGCTGCGTTTTCCATTGCTGGCTGTAATATATCGGGCGTACATTACGTTCTAGGGATGCCTTATAATTGAGTGAACGTGGAAACATGTGTGTGAAACATCAGCTCAGGTAAAATACCAATACGATGCTGCTGGACAAGTCAGCTGTAGTCAACCTTAATTTTTGTAGATGTAACATGCTGTCTGTATTTAATACTTAATTTTGCTTTTGATTATGCAATGTGCTCATATGTAACTAACTTATTTAATCAAGTTACTGCAGCTACAACCAGCGCTCACAGCTAAAGATATCCTTGAGAGGTGCAAGCAGATGCTCGTGAGGGTACTGACAGTTGTGATGTGCAAGTGCGCGTTTGAAAAGGGCGCGACGCAAACACAAACCGATGAAGACGACGACGATGACTCGCGACCGTAGCACGTGTGAGCGTGAACGATTTTCGTCCAATGGAGAGCCGCCACGGTGTTCTGGAAGAAAAGCCACGGGTGTAGAACGGCAAAGCGAGGAGACGTGGCCGGGACGTGACCGAGTGAAGAAGGCGACCAGGGCACGGGAGTGGCGGCCGGCAGAGTTCTTGCGTCGAGGCCGCTGCGGGCTCCCACCTGGGCGCGTACCCAGCTTCTTCAATCGTTTGGCGTTGGCCAGACACACGCTTCTCATCGTCTGGCGTTGGCCAGTCAAGACCGGCGTCTCCCGCTTCAAACCCAATCTGCAGCTGGCGAACGCCGAAGGGGCATCCGGCCATTGACCTCGACTCGCCCCACGCTTCTGTCCACCCGAGTGAGCATCTACCACACCTCTAGCCGTTGGCGTCTGCGTGAGTGCGTCTGTGCCTTGCCTTCACAGTCCCCGCTACAACGGTGACACTGTCTTTTTCTCTTGTCCTTGTCTTCTGTGAACTGTTCGTGTCTTTTAACGCTTTCCTATTCTTGTTAACTCTTTTGCGCTTGCATTTTCTGTACCTCTTTCCCTCGCTCTCTTTATTTCTGCTGTGTAAATATATTGAGTTTTTGTTAGTTTGTGTGCACAAATGGTCTCGTCGTCTCCTTTCTTGATGACGGTTATGTCATCGCCCAATACACGAACCTACACGAGAGCGCATTAATTGAATAGCCTCGTGACAAATTGGCGTCCGCGACAGGACGAGACCGTTTGTGACACTCTACTGGTGTTCAGAAATAGAGAGAAAAGATGAGCAGGGCAGATTTAGAAGAGTTGGGAAGGCGCATGGGTCTAGAAGGCGAGGAACTGGTGGCATGGTGCGAGGAACGCAAGAGGTGGATTCGCGCAGAGATCGCGCACTTGCACATCACAACAGTAAAAGCGTCTTATTTATTATCTATTTCACTGACTTCAATGTTGTAGCTGACAGTTACAGATATTTGTGGTTTCCTTATTAAAAAGCTTGAGTCTTCTGTACATGGTACACAACTTAAGAAGAAGCTTTTTTTTTTTTTGAGGAGTGCTGTCAAGCAATGTCGAGAACAATGCAAATACTGACCTTTACAAGTTGAACGTCGATCCTCAACACACTGGCAAGCTGAGAGAAAAAAAAGGGGGGGAAAAAAGGACAGGCGTCAATTACATTGCTCTGCAAGTGAGCCGCAAACTTCATTTTCAAGCAACAAGTGTGACATTATGTTGGGAACACAGCATAGTGCAAACACGCAGTTAGTAATCCACCATCAATTACTGTCAAAATACAGCAGGAAGGCCCACAAACAAATTGATTGCGAATACATCTATGAGCAGTTAATAATACCAGCTCGTTTCTGATAAAGGGAAATAAGCATTCCAGTCTCACTTTATTTTATTGCTACTTTGGTATTCTTTCTTTTTTTTAATAGTGAACCACTTTATACACGGAGTGAAGGACACCACACGATCATGTAGACTAACCTAACATAGCACTTTCAGCTTCAAATGACAGTCCTAGTGAAGTTCTCTCTTCGTCTTATTCGCATTGTACCTCTTTTGAATGTCAGTTAATACTGTCTGTCAAGAATTTTGCATTATAGCGCTCGCACTTTCAAGATCCTTGGAAACGGACAATAGAAAAGCAGATTTTTCAGGTTCGTCAAGTTCCTGCACGTCTTCTTCTGACACGATCTATAAGCTGAAGAGCGAAAAAAATATTTTTCCAGTACAGGAACAAAAGTGAATGTGGTTTCAGCTGCTGCAACTTGACAATGAATTATGAAAGTCATGACATGGACAGATAAACCACGATGACAGAATAATGTCAATAGATTATGGCCATGACATGACAACCAGAACAACTGCTCCGAAGACAATAATGACAACCGCAACTACAAAAATTGGTCACTTGACTGTGATGGAAGGGGTACTGTCTAAATCTAAACGGCACATGAAGTTGTCGTTTTATTTTGCCGCTGCAACGAAGACATGATGGCAGTATTGTTTGACACAGCTAGCAGATAGTTGCACCGAGAGCCGACAGATCTAGCTAATACACTGCGGCAAAATGCAGTCGAAATTAAACATGCCATCAATTAAAAAGCGCAAAAGAGAATTCAAGGAAAGTGGAACAATTAACAAATTTTAACTGACTCAAGACGTCGTGTTCGTACTCACCTCTGAAAGCGGGGTGTTCCCATCTATAGAAACAAATATTTTGTACAGCAGCGTCTCAAAATAATCTCCTAGTACTCTGTTCATCACAAAACCTTCCAGAGGAGGCACTGCAAATACATATTTTAAAAAAAATGGTGAGACATGAACAGAGCTACCAGTGACATGATAAAAAACAGATATGTGTTTTCATGCGCAAAACCCGCACTGTATTGCTCAAGTACAAAATAACACTGCCAACACAAAAATGTTTTGAAATTCAGCTATACAGCAAATATCAAAGAATAAATTACTTAGTAGTCGTGAAGCCATGCCTAAAAGCGGTATTCGTGCAGCCACACACTACTGTGAAATCATCTTGTTGAGGTTGGCAATGTTGAATTTAAATTCTTATTAGCGTACACTTACCGAATGCAAAAAAACCTGTTTCATATTCTCGTTTCGACTGTATTGTGCAATTTATTAATTGCCAACTCACCTGAAACACAGTCATGGTCATCGAGGGGGACATCGATGTATACCAAACCCTTCAGGTAGAGACCTGAAAGAGTAGTGTTGGAAATCGGCACAAATGTCAATAACACAGCGCTGTGTACTATCACACACAGATGTGTGCGTGAAGTGTTTTCCCAGCAATGTGAAGGACGCTATAGCAAAAAAATTTGCAGAACCACCCAAGTCTTTTTAGACAGCACTGAATGTGAAGGCATGGAGTTTCTGGGTGCGACAACAAAATTGATATTCATACTACTTCGACGCCCACGTCATGCGACATTATGACATGATGTCATCATGTGACTACATGACATCATCATAGCGTCGCCACTTTTTCCACCATGTCATCATGATGTCATTACATAATATATAATTGAATGTGTGCGATTACATCATCGCAGTACAAAATGTGTTGTGTGATGATTTCATCACACATTACATTACATTATGTATTACATTATTCATTGCATTACTATAACAGCAAATAGCCAGGATTAGCCAACTGTTGGCCAGCAATATCCAGTACTGTTATTATGCGAGTAAGTAAGGTAGGCTTCAGATTAGGCTTCACATGAACTGTACACTTTCTTTTTAATATTGAATAAATTCTTAGAATACATTTCATCTTGATTACAGTTTCACACGATAGTCTGCATGTTCTACTTTTCTACACTACACACCTATTTCCTAAATTTGGCCAGGAAAATCTTTCTCTTAATTCTGACCCAATAACTGCTTCTGAAGCCTCAATTTACTCTCTACAGAATGATTCACATTTAAAACATTTCACAAGCAAACCACGAAAGACACGCACTTCTCACATCTTCCGCTTTCAGTGTTCCTGCCCTCTGTGGTCCGTCGTCGATGACTTTGTCGATCACAGCCTTCTCAGCTGTTGAGACAACCTGTGGTCGAAGAGTTGAACAAAAAAAAAGCACTTCGTAAATAAAACGAGCGTCCATTTAATAATATCTGGGTTTAACGTCCCAAAACCATGATATGGTTATGAGAGACACCGTAGTGGAGGGCTCCGGATATTTCGACCACCTGAGGTTCTTTAACGTGCACCTAAAACGAGCATCCATTTAGAAATGTGGACCAGCACACGCTCCTTTGTTACTACAACACAGTCTGATTGGAGTTTAAGATAAGACACAACTTTCGTATTTCCCCGCAAGTCCCTATTCCTGACAACTTGCAAGCTCGGTGCATTTAAGTTTTGCATCTTGCATCTTTCTCTTACAGCAAGTAAAATCACTTATTCTTATTTCTCTCCTAGCTTGTTTGCTCAGTGATTCAATTCTAAAACTAAATCCATCCCGGTGAACAAAATCTTAGAAATTATCTGTTAGCTTTATCAGAAGTACAACTTGACTAACATAAACAGGATTCAAGAAGCACTGCGCAAACTGCTTAGCTTATCAATGAACAGGCTAAGCAGAATTCATCTTTCAGGTGGCTTAAAGCACTGGCTTCTTACAGTGCCCCTCAAAAACCTGTTTCATTTTGCAAATACAGATATTGAGGTCGTAAGAGAGCAAGAGAGAAAGAATAAGATCCAACTAAAAAATCACCATTTGAGGGAATAAGACATGAGTATGATCTCGCTTGTTAAAAGTTCTTTCGGTGAATTTCCCCTAGAGGAACTGTAGTGGTGCGCGAAGTATTAATAGAGTGAGGCAGAGGCATAGTAAATAATCAAATTTATCCCTTTATTACGTTGTTATAGAAGTGGATAGTTAACATAAGCAACACTAACCAACAATCAGTAATCAGTACTAGCCAGAGCCAGCAAATACCAGCCAGTGCTGGAATTTTGGGAGTACGTAAATATGATACGCTTCACACAAACTATACCTTTAGTGTGGAGCACTTTATGGGCCCAGGCTTTCGTACGCTGTCATCGCTTGGCGTAATGCAGGCAAAACCACGTATAAAAATAGAAAAATAGAAGAAGCGAGAAATAGAAAGAGAGAGAAGGGAAGAGAAAAAATAGGCAGAAAAATAGAAACTTCCTTCAGGCTGGGCACCACTAGTGCGAAGGTGGCTTAGTATTTTTCAAGATTAATTAATGCGCTATTGTACTTTGTGATGATTACGATCGTTTGTACATCCCACTTTCATTGCTAGAGATTTTTTTTCACAGTTTTAGCTCTAAGAATGCTGTTTTTTATGCTAACCCAAAGACTGCTTCTCGAACTCCAGTTTCACTTTGTGTAGAATGCTTAGTGTTATAGTATCTGAAAACAAATGTCACAGGAGCAAGAAACGGTTGTGCCAACCTTGATGTCATCCTCTGTGACGTAGCCGACGTTGATGTACCACCAAGGCTCGATGGGAATGTCTGACACCGGCTTCGTGGGCAGAAGGTCGCGTACTGACTTTCTTCGCACCGTAAAGAACTTCTACCTCGAAAAAAGAAACAAAAGAGAGGCATCGCCTCAGATAAGAGCAAAAACCATAGCAACCAAAGAGCAAAAAGGCACAGGTTGTTTTCAGTGGAATTTGGCCTCACAACCACAGTTGCTTCATTCCTCCCCACCCCCACTCCCCCCCCCTCCACCGGTGACTTGACCTTTCATCAACTTTCATTTCCCGTTTCCTTGTAATCTGTACTTTTCAGTTCACCTCCTGTCTCATAAGAGCACAGGCAAAAGCCTCTGCTCTCATGAGACACAAGGTGCTGCACTATGATCAGCCCATCTTTTGCCAGGTGACAGTGTCGTGATGACATCGCCAGATGACGTCACGAACTTCAGCAATTTATGACGTCACGATAATGTCACAACGTTGCGTAGCTGATGACTCTATGTGACATTATGTGTGACATTTCATGTGACAATGCCGTGATGACATCATCAGATGACGTCTCAAACTGCAGCGACTTATGATGTCACGATAATGTCACAACATTTTGTCGCCAATGACATTATGTGACATTCTTTGTGACAATGTCGTGAAGACATCATTGGATGACATCACAAACTTGAGCGATTTATGACGTCATGACAATGTCACAACATGATGTCACTGATGACTATGTGATCATGACTTTATGGGAAGCAGAGTACACCGTATTTTTTTTACCCATGAGACATATAAGGATTGCCTCGATAACCGTCAATTTCACATGTCTGCTGGCTTTGTGTGGTTGTAAGAAACGAAAAAGCTAAGCTTTTGTAAACGTGTTCTCTTACGGGTTTCAAGTTGGTTCATATTAAAAAAATAAAATGGATCTCTAAAATAGAAAACAGAGAGATGCATAAAACTAAGACACTGGTGGTCTGTCAGAGTAACAGAATAGATAGATGTCAAGGAAATAAAAACAAAATCAAGCATAACAAAGTATCAGGTCATGTGATCAAATTAGGAAATTAGTAAGCACAGGTTGGGTTCAGTTAGTACAAGGCAGGAGTACTTGAAGATCTCCAAGAGAGGCTTTGATTCCACAGTAAACAAAAAGCATGATAACGAAGATAATAACAGGTTATCTCCCCGTGTATCGATACAATCATAGCATGCTGATGTCTTCTGATTGTTTACAAAGATCAAAAACACTGCGCCATATGGTCTCTTTTTAGAATTTATTTCCATGGCTCCTTTAACAGGCTATCTGTTTAATACACACATGCATTTATGACTAGTGTAAAGAAATATTGTAAATACTTACGCGTGACAACTCAAGTGCTCTGTTCAAGTACTAAAGCAAGTGCAAGGAAAAATTTTCAGTAAACTGGCATTAAGTTAGCATCAGAAACACTCGAATGAAATGGACATAAATAGCATTAAGCTACTGTCTAGAAGTGTACATGCTTGCAGAGATACACTTAAACCTCGATAAAACGAACACGGATACAACGACTTATCGGTTATAACGAAGTAAATGAAGAATAGTCTTGTAATAAATACAGTGTTACAAATAAACGGTTATAACTAATTTTCGGATATAACGAAGTTATTTTCGTTACAGATGTGACTTTGTTATAACGAGGTTTGAGTGTAATAAGCCTGCTTCCCAATGAACGAGTGAGAAAGATTCTGCAACAAATGCAAGAGATGTCTGCCAAGCAGTACGACTACTACGGTAAGATGATAACATAAAAGTCTGAAACAACGTTACATCAAATTAAGCAAGGCATTCAGCCTATACCTTTTTTTGTACATATTGTTTTATAATTTTGTCGCATACGTGAGCAGCAATAGAACTGTCCAGTTTTCGTTGCATTACCTATTAAAGGTGAAAACGAGAATAGGAGTGGAGGAGTCATCACCAATCAACTTAAAATTGGAGAAGTCATCTTAGCGGAGAAATTTCTCGCGGTCATGGCCCAATCATAAATGGGGTCTTACAGGAAGTATGTAAACTGTACACCAATTGTTTTTTTTTCTTTATACAGTCGAGCCCGACTATATCGAACCCGTTTATATCAAATTATCCCGTATATCGAACAATTTCTAAACACGGTAAATTTACATTGAGAATATATAGCAAAAGTTACTGTTACATCGAACGAAAATAGCAACGACAACCGATATATCAAACTCCATGTGCCTCAAAAGTGCCCCAACAAGTTGGCTTTCCCTCGCGGTGGTGGGGAAAACTGCCGGCGCCACCCTAGAAAAAGTGGTTTAGACCCGGTTGTGCACGGGCGAACACCCCCCTGCAAGAAATGATCCTGGCCCGCTCGCAGCGCTTACAGCCAATCAGAGGCCGTCGTGCTTTCTCCGAGGTAAAGAGGCGGTAGAAGTGAGCGCCATTTTTTCTTTCTTTATGCTTGTGTGCCTGCTGCTGCCTGTTTTCCTCGAGTCCTCATTCAGCGTGGTCCATGCTGGTGGTGTGTTGCCTGTTGGTGCTCTGTGAACCTTCGTGTCGGCAGGGAGCTTAAGATCGACTTGCTCGGAGCTCTTTCTATGTTGAGTAGATCGTGGGCAGATGTCACGAAAGAGACGATCCAGAACTGCTTTAGGCGTGCCGGCTTCCGCATGCCTGGTGATGACACCCCAAATTCCGATGACAGCACTGAAAACACTGCAGGTGTTTCCGCCGAAGTTTGGCGCGAGCTGGCAGAGTTCCCGGGAGCTATCGACGGATCGACATTCGACGAGTTCGTCAGTGCGGACGATGATGTCGCCATCATGGGTGAGCTACAAGATGAGGACTACGTTGCAGACGTCGTGCCGACCACGAGCCAAAGCGACAACAATAAGGAAATTGACGATGGCCCATTGCCTACATCCTCCGAAGTGATTAGTGCACTTGCGTTGGTCCGGCGCTATTGCGTGAATGTGGAAGGTTGCAGCCTCAGCTGCTCCGACTCGTTGGACAACGTGGAGGCGTGTGTGCTGTCGCAGGCAGCGAAGTCGTTGACACAGAAGAAAATCAAGGACTATTTTTGTTCCAAAGTAGGGCACGCAAGTAAGCCACCATATTAATAAAGTACTTTTCTTATTGTTATGTGCCTTTGTGTCAAAATCCTATAGCGGGCCTATATCGAATTATGCCATATATCGAACTAATAAACGTTTTTTGGCGAGTTCGATATACCCGGGTTCGACTGTATAGGCTTGTTGCTTCATTTCACTGTCAAATACAAACATGCTAATGGGCTCTGACAGCATTCACTTTGATTTTGCCCCACTCAGTTTACAAGGTGCCAATGAGAAACAATGAAGGCTCGAGTTGAGAGACAGTCATAACCGGGACTCACCTTTGACGACCTGCATCGGTTCATCAGGTCAATGTATTGGTTCCGGCCTATGCCAAGCAATCTTAAGCCTGTAATGACAAACAGTGCACATTATGTGTGTGGCTGTGAACAATGTTTCAAGGGCACCAAATGGACATGCTGAACTAAGTTACAGTGCACTGTAAGATACCGCGCTAGCAAGCAGTGACTTGAACTTGCATAGCCATTATGGTAGTTAAGCAGCTATAGCATTGTGCTATTAAGCATGATGATGCGGGTTGAATTCCCGGCCACGGTGACCAAATTTTGATGGCAGTGAAATGCAAAGACCCCGCCTCCTTCCAATGTAGTCGGATGTATCTGCATTTTAAGAAACCCCAGCTCGTCAAAATTAATCCTGAACCTCATCCCTTTCCCCTTTGTGTGCCAACAGTCATTGTGTGCGTCATTATTGGTACATTTAACCCCGCAATCTAATTTAATTTCACCACCTTTATATCGAAGCAATACCCCCTCACGATGCCCATCACTTTTTCATTCATTATTCTCAATAACACTCAGTTCGTGCAATTGAGAATGAGCTTACGTTGCTGTGTTTACATTTCGTATGTCGAGTGATCTTACATTACCGACAATGCACCACTTACAGTGCTGTCGATAGCTACTCGATAGCACTACCTGTACCAATGGTGGTCTGCAAATAATACTAGATAGTGCACTATCAATTACACTATCAAACAGTTTAGTAATGACTGGACTGCTGACAGTATCAACAGTACTACCAACAGTTTTGCATCACCAGTATGAGTAGGTCATATCAAAACAAAATATGAAAGTAGAGTAACTAACACTGTGACATCGTGAAGAATTACAGGCAAGCGTAACAAAAGACGATGCGATGAACATGGTCATGACATGTTCGTCCCATTAGTGCTTGTACATCACATTAGTGATAACATAGTGATTCTCCCTGAGTGACTTTCACTTGTGCAAACAGAGAAACCGAGAAGCAATGAAACCACTTACAATCAGCAGCAGTAAAATTGGGCAATGAATCATAGCTTCTTTCCTGCTCCATGAGGTCCTGCAATGAGAAGATTCCAAATGTAGTATTAGACAGATATCATCACTATCATATTCGTTTACACGGCAAGACAAAGACTTCTCTTAGTCATCTCTTTTACCATGTATTACCCTGTGAATTACCCTTTGTATTACCCCTGTTTCGAGCTAGCTGATTTTCAAGTTATGTCCACAAACTTCATAACCTTTTCCCTTTCGTTCACTAACGTACCAAGATGAGTATTGAAAACTGACAAACTACTACTTGCATGTGCAGGATAAGGTAAACGAAACATGTAGACTATTTAATTAGCTTCATATCTGCAGCAAATGGAACCCTTGATTGGCCATATCAGCACACACGGGCAGTGCTGAAAAAGTCATGTAGAGCAGCAAAATCAGTTTTAAAAAAAAGTAGGCTGAAAAGGCATGATGATTACTGTACTACTGCTTATTCAAATGTGCCTCGTTTTGCTTGTTTCTTGCCATTTAAGTAATGACTTTTATGTTTCTCCTTTAGAATGTTCATTTTCCAATAGAATCTCGTGCTTTGTTACAACAGTAATTTCCTCATACTGTCATGTTTACCACATTTAACTTTAGTGTTCTTGTCTGTTTATGATTACTAAAGGCCCTTCTGATATTATGCCTTAAGCAGTGTCTTAACCCTTTGAGATGCACTGTACACAATTGTGTACACCACTTGTTTTTGCTAGTTATGCCGACTAGTGGCTAGATAAAAGTAAGATACATTGAGGTTTGGATGTATTGAACCTCCTGCCTAATTAACGTGCCTTCATTTAACCTCATTTTGCAGTGTACTGTTGCACATGATCACTTTGCAGAAGACACTACAATGTTTGACGAGTCATTCGATGTGCCGCTTTACACGAGCCATGTCAAGAGTATATAATCTTTCTCTGCTTGTAATGCACACAACCAGAAACAAATTTGCACTATGTTTCTACCCTGACATTCGGTTCTGTTTGCGCAAAAACAGAATATGCCCGACTTCCGGATATACAGGTGTTTGCTCAAAATTTAATTTAGATGAATTCCTATAAAACCCATAAATCAACACATTATGATGTATTTGTTGCAATAGAATATTGAATGCCTTGAAATGATGTGTACAAGTTTGACGCATTTACAGACAGTTGCTCATAATAGCGTCTCAAAAGGTTAAACTACTTTCCCTTCCGAAGCGCTAGCAAAACCAGCAGTCAGCATGCCAAAAGTGTCACGTCAGCGCCTTCAGACATACCCCAACGACTTACCTGCATAATGGAAATGTAATACTGGAAGGGGGTGATACGCATTCTCGTGACAATGTAGTTGGACAGGTGGTATGGGTACAGCATCAGGTGACTGCGGCTGTACTGCAGCACACTGTCATAGTAGGACTTTTCATCCCGGTGATACGTTCGCACTGGTGGTGAAGAGAAGTAGGGAAGAAGAGTGCACCGAATCACTCACCAAGCCTACACGCAGGCACCAATTAGCTAAGTGATAACCCATAGAATATTCGTCGCACAACAAATACGTCTTTGCATCACCGACTCAATCAGAACTCCCAATGTCCATAATCTTCAAAGGTTACAAGACGGAAAAAAACAACGGACGTTAGAAAGCAGTAAACAGCACGAGCGTGAAAGAATCGAATAGACAAGACGCAACACAACATGCAGTTTCTTAAATCGGCAAAGCGAAAGTCAACTGGCCAAACTCTCCCGCACGGCAAGTCGCTTTGACTGCAAAGCTGACAGCGTACTATCAGACAGGGGACGTTTACGATTTCAAACAAGAGTACGCGAGCTTTTGCTTCGCCGGGGTCAAGGCTTATCACAGCTTTCATACAAACGTCCCAAGCAGTTGATAACAAGGCGAGGACACTTTCTCCGCCTTTGCGGTTTTGTGTGGCACTGCCTTCGCAAAACAGAGGCACGCATGCACACTCGCACACGACGTGACATAGCGCTACCTGTGTTACAATGCAACAGGACCAGTTTAAGGAAAAGTAACACTTCAGCACATCTGTGGTACCTGAAAACAACACACTATTCACCACAAAGGAGCACAGCTTACCCAGGTTTCCACGGAACCGCAACTGGTTTTTGATGCTATACTGGAAGACGGCCTTTTCAAACTCCTTTTCCGAATTTCCAAGCAACTGTTTGAAGAACATCGGAGGAAGCCAGTAAGTGTACAGATAATTTTTGTTTACAAGCATGTTGTTACGTTATGAGAGCAGGTTGTACTTGTTCTTACATTGGTCATGACAAAGCACTAGCACAAAATTAAGGAACGAGCAGGATAGTTGAGACAATTAACACAAGCACTTGTGTTCATTCCTTCCTCCTGATAACCTATTCTAATTTTGCACTGTTGCTCTGTTGGGATGTTATTCTACCGCATATTTTGAGCAAAAAGGAAAAAAAGACACTGTTATTTCGTTTTGAAGCTAAACTGACAGGCGGGCACCACATACGCGTTCTTCAAACTCCAAGGCAATAGCATTTTTTTTTCTTTTTCATTCATTCGCACAATTCAATAAAGTGTGTGCCGCTCTTGTTTCAATCGGGCTGAGAGGGTAAAACACTCATCTCTCGAACAGCTTGTATTACAAGCCGTAGTTTAATTTAGACGTCTAGCAGAAACTTCGCCTAGTCAACTCTACTCGAAAGCAAATTAATAACAAATAAATAAGTTCGAAGAATTGCGTTGATGACGAGCGGCACTTGATAAACACATGTTCTAGATGATCGCTAAGTTAATAAGAACAACATGCAAAGGTGAAATAATCTTGATCAGTACAGACACGGCCTTGGTGAATCACAAACATATATATACTACAGCTGCCGTGTTTACACTATTTCGTCTGCTAAACAAAACATCCTCGTCGGATTTCATGCTTCGCGGAACATCAACAACCCCGTGGATCATCCATTCATTCCTTCTTTACACGCACATCTGATGTGAAGAAGTTTCTGATGACTGCTTTAGGTTTCTATGAGCAGCGGCATTCGTTACGTCGTTTAAGCTTTCAGTTGGTACTCATCCAAACCACGTGCTTGGGTAGGTCCCAATTGCGAAGCTGTTCATGACAGATGACAATCTTCACTTTGTTAGTAGATGCGATAGACATATCCCCACATTTTATTTCTCGGGTTGGAGCAAATCGGAAACCACGTTTTCGGCCAACTCGAAGGGAAAGCAAGATAAAGAAATGAAGATCTGTAAACCACAGACAATCGCACGTTAAGATAGAGGAAAAGGGGTTTCCGCACGTCAGCACTGCTAGCGACAAAGCTAAAACCATGAAACACAATCGAAGAAACGGTAATTTGAGCAGAGAGATCATGAAACAGCTGACACCGTACTTACCCGCTTCGCGCTGTCGGGCAGCTTGTTCCAGTGACAGTTCCTGCTGATAAAACTTTCGATGTCTGCATTCATGGCTACGTGGAAGGGAATAAACAGAACAGGACCTATAACGAGGGCCCGGACGGCCCCAACATAAGGGTAGGGGGTTGAGACGCGAAAGCTGCTTCAACCACTTGCCAAGCTACAGCAGACAAAATGCTGAGCGGCCATGTTTGTCCGATGACGCCGGCGATGCCGCTTTTCGTAGAGCGGGCGTAGTTTCGTTTTGTTTTGTTTTTGTGATTTAAACAACTTCCCCGTCGTGACATAGTTTCGCGCGTTGCGCAGGGGTACGGACGTTTCAGGGACGTGCATCAGCGGACTTCGAAATGGATCCAGTGAGTCGTTCTTACAATCAACGCGGTTCTTTTACTCGCTCTCGCTACCTGAGGGTCGCGGTCGCCAAAAACGACGCGTCCACGCAGGTTAGACGAGGTTGTGCTACTTTCGGTTCCTGCTTTGGGACAGCGCGCAAAAAAAGTTAGCGCCCCGCCCCTGTGCTCGCTTCGTTTCGCTGTAAACAAACAACGCACGCTCGGATTTCATACGAATGTTCTCGTGTTGATTTCCGTCGCAGTTTTTCTCGTTTTTTGCGCAGCCAGCAGAATATTTGCACTGCGATGGATTATTAGACTCGATCGCATCGCCTGTAAATTCCTATTAAAAAAAGCTAAATTCGTTATCACAATTTTCGAAACACCAGTCGATTCATTTTAATGTAATTACCGTACTATGAACACCGGTCGATATATATAACTTTTTTTTTTCTTTGCAGAAAAGCGCTCTTCATCTTCTAGACGCTTTACTCATCATATTTTGTCCCCGTATGGGACACTTACGCAGAGAAAACAGTTACAACAGTTCATGGCTAATGATGCGCTGTGATAACGCAGTACTTAATTGGAGCATTATTGAAAGAGTTTCGCGTCATCGTTGGGCCTGAGTCATTTATCTATAAGGGATACTAATGAGAAAAATATATGAGGCATGCACAAGCTTTTAGCCGTAGAACTGTGTCGAGCTCGAAATGTGCGGGAATTTTAAAATTCGTATTTGTCAAACTCGTGTCGGAAATGTCAGAGAATAACGTGAGAATGTGGCCTTCGACTGTTAAATTAGAGCAAATTTATTTTCAAGTCGGCTCGTAATGTTATACCGTTGAATTTAATTATTATATTTAACACTACCCCAACGAGCTTGAATCCTGAACCTTTTGGCGCTTCTGGAGAATAATAATAATAATAATAATAATAATAATAATAATAATAATAATATAATAATAATAATAATAATAATAATAATAATAATAATAATAATACATGTAAATAATTAAACTACTAACTATGACAATTAAGATTAGACATTATAAATGTTCATTCCTACAAAATGTTCTCACTGCACGCAACTACACCAAATAAACCACACCCCGATAAGATTGCAATCTACGATCGAATAACAACACGTATGTTTGTGGCAGCGTCAAATCCTTTTCAGGTTAACACCAACGCTTTTCTTTTATGCGGTTCCTTTCACTAGTGCGATTTAATGTTTACATCTTGTCAACAGCTCGATCTGGGCGAGAAAGCTGATACACAGCGTTAAAAGTAAATCCTCCACTTAATTGCAGCGGGACGAAAGTGCAGTTATATGCCCTTATGAGTGAATTATAATGGTGTACGTATTCGTATAAGAGTTATATACTGTGTAACACCCCTAAGAAAACGTTACTCATCCATACTCTTATAACGCCATTATGAGGGAATAATGGTGTACGTGTTTGTATTAGGGTGTGAGCGTGTAACACCCCTAGATAGTAAAGAATATGACTTTTAAGGGCTTGTTTCTTAGACACAATATTAACGAGAACCAACAACAAACGCCTTTGCTTAATATACAAACCAAATATGGTATTGAAACAATAAACGATACCCTCAGAATAATTTTTCTGACGAGCCCCACCAAGACGACATTCTGCGAAATTCGGAAGGCTCTCACGTGACCAAAACTTTTTTTTTCTCTCCAAAATGTTCTAGCAATTTACTGCTTTCAATGCACTAAATGAGCACAATTTTTTTTCGAGTACATTTGAGATGGTCGCCGAAATGGCTGGGACGTTTGGCGTGGAATGACCCAACTTGAAGTTGCAACTTCAAGGTTGCAACTTCAAGGTTGCTACCTTGAAGAAGACCAGACCGATTGTAGAAACGTTGACTCCAGCGACGTATTCCAAGGATTTTTCGTCGTTTGTGTTAGGGTGTCATACGTGAGTGTGTAACACCCCTAAGAAAGAGTTACGCACCTCCATGTTCTTATAACACCCTCATGGGGGAATTTTAATGGTGTACATATTAATTCTTATTAGGGTTTTATGTATGTGAGTGCAACACCTTCATGTTCATGAGTGTCGCACATTCTCATACAGGCGTATAATTAAGAAGAATGTACTTAATGCTCAAGTATACGTACGCATGCACTATATAGTGGATGCAGCATTTAAAAGGCTACATCTAAAAAGATGAACACCGACTCAGGGAAAAAAGTTTCCAACGTTTGGGCATTGTCTTGTCCCTGAAAAGTTATAACTGCCGCCCATCTTTTGTGGCTTTACTGCTGCGCTGTGCGAGATCACACAGCTGTCACGTTAGAAAAAAAGGCTCAATTGATTTTCCACTTGTGTTCAAGGCGTGCAAGGCGTGCAACACCACATGACAACAACATATCAAGACGTGCAAACATCCAGTGGCGCAAATAACGGGGGGGGGGGGGGTCAGGGGGGTCCTGACCCCCCTTCTGTTCAGGCTGGGGGGGGACACCCCTTGCAAGTGTCCCCCCCCCCCTTGAGATTTATCCTTCAAAAATAATATTTGGATTTCTTGGCAGTAAGGGTTGCGTACTCTCCGTAAAAGCAACTCTGAAATCTGAAGTCCTTCACTATAGCTCTTGAGTACGAGCTTTCCGAAGTTACTTCTTACGTTCCGCAATTGTTTATTATGCTGGGCTTTGAAATGCGAAGTAAACAAAAAATCGCTGATCATCTACCATTATTCATCTCAACGATTTCTCGGAAGCCATTCACAATGAAGTGTAAGTGCAACTGCTCGACTGTTATTGTGTTACTTTAAAAGAATCGCCGGTGAACATAAAAATGCTTTACAAGAAAGATTCCAGGGGTAAATCGCGGGAGGCTATGAGCGGGTAGAGGCGAAGTTAAAAAAAAATGTACCTTTACGCGTTGTCACAAGAAAACGCTAACACTTTTACTTCATGGTCCAGCCCAAACGACATATCTAAAAATATGCTAGAGCCTACCTACGAGTTACTCTTAAAAACCAACTTCGCCATGCAACGTACGCGTATACTATCGGCTGCACAAGCTCGTTTCTTTTTCTAAATTTCATTTGAAAGCATGATTTTAATTTTTATTTAAATAAAACTAAAGCATATTTAAAAACAAAATGGCCGCCGTTGCCAGGTGTGTCCCCCCTTGTAATTTTCCTAGATTTACACCACTGCAAACAACACATGACTTTTCAAGTGCTTGCTGGCCACACTTTGGTGCACTCCCCCAGCAAGGGTGTACGCTTTGGAAGCTTGATAGAGGAGTATACAAGTAAAAGTACTCTTAAGGGGGTGTAACACTTATAAAGGCCCCCTAAATGACCTCCGCCGTCTTTTCGGCGCCAATTCGTGACGCCAGCGGTCTATCCACGTGACGTCATGACGAACTAAGCTCTCGATTGGTCCGTATACGAGAGATATCAGTTGTGAATTGTCTCCTACGCCGCTTAGTCGCACGCCCGTTCTGCCTTGCCTCGTATGAAAACCGTGCGCGATCAACTGATTTCAATTCGTTTTGTGCGATGTCGACTGCGCAAGCGGAGATAACAGCGTGAAGCGGAAAAGCGCGAAATCCTAATAGGCTCAACGCTTAGTGCAAACATTGTCTTATGAAGAAATAAGTGGCGAGGAGGAAATAGCGATTGTAGGAAGGGCAGCGCAGGCGAGAAAGAAACCACTGTCTCGTCTTTGAACTCGGAGTGATTTAGGGGTCTTTTAGGTAGTTGCACCCAAATGCTATAGGTGCATTTGCGTGTTATTTCGGCACAATAACCGTTGTTCGTCCTGTGTGCCGTTCTCATTCTGATGTATACGTGAGTCACACTGCTGTCACTTCTCGAGGAGTGGATGTACACCTTCTCCATTTTCATCCGTCAACAGTGATGCGCATCAGTACATATACTAAAGTAGGCACTGAGAAAAAAAATGCGTCTGCTTGTTGTCCTTCACGAAGATTTATTACCTCGGCGTCCGATTTTTAACACAAGTCCGCAGAAGAGAGCTTAAGGAGGACACACTAGTACGCGTATCGTGGTGAGTGATTCCGTAAGTCAAGTCCCGCGGAAAATATGTACTTAGCAATGTAATTTAAATTGTATTCAGCAAGTGCTGAGGCCTTGTACTTAGCAATGTAATTTAAATTCTATTGAGTAACTGCTGAGGCCTTATTACGTTTCTCTATCCTTATTACACCACGCTCTGAGAAAAAAAAAAGGTGTCCTTTGACTCTTTTTTGCTACACATGTGCACAGGCGTGCTGCGCAGGGTTCCCCTTCGGCGGGGGGGGGGGGGGGGGGAGTTCATCGCGGCGCCCCCCTTCCTATTAGGTCAATGTATGGGGCAGACTTTACGTCGCCCCCTTCTCAGGTGACTATAGGGGGGAGGGCGCCCACCTGCCTTCCCCCCCCCCCCCCCCCCGTGCGCGCGCCTATGCACATGTGACTCTCACATGTATAACTCTCTTAGAGAAACACGAGAAACTCTCTTTTGCAAAGTCGTGTATCCCACCACTATCCTAAAGAAAGTCAACGTTGCAGTCACATGTGCAGCGAAAGAGTCAAAGGACACCTTCTTTTCTTAGAGTGCAGGGCCCAGCCGTATGTACATTGAGCTCTTTAGCTAAAATTTTTGTTAAAGCAACTTTCAGCCAATCTTGACGCTATGTATCATTGGTGAAGAAGACCTGCCAAACAGCAAGTTTGAGTACGTATACTGCGTACGTTGAGTCCGCAAAGATGGCGTTGCGAACGCAAAAACGCCGCGAACTGTGCGCATGAGCAGAAGTCCTGCGCACGTGCTCTATGCGAAACGTAGAGCTTTTACTTACAATTGGAAATCTTTAGTGAATTCGGCCCGGATTATTTTTGTATTTTCTTTCTTTTACCACATGGTGGAAGGCTACTTGGTGGAAAATGATTTCATTTACAACGAAGGTGGATAGGTCCAAGAGGGGGAAAGAATTTTAGTCAGTCGACTGAATCCTGCACGAAGCTACAAATGAAACCCGTATAAGTTTCGTGTAGCTTCGTTATACAGACGGGAGGATAATGGTTTTCTTCCTTTCGTAATGTGCGCGCTGCCTAATTACCTCAACTTGAGTTCGCATCCGCAATTTGGTTGCCGCATGAACAATATCTCGTTCACACGTTAGAAGCCGCTCAGGACAGAGCCTGCCGCTTCATTGCGCAATAATTGAAGCTGCCCATCTACCATAACAAAAGTTAATGGGACGCTAAAGTGAAACATCATCTCAGTTTAGAAAGATAAATCATTCTTTCATAACTCTACTGTCATTAACTTCGCCATCATAGGTTAATTATAACTGAAGAGAAAAGAATGTGAAAGTTTCAAGTTTGAATTTCGCGCTGGAGCTTTTGAGCACGTGAGCGTAAGTGTGACGTCACGAATTGCAAAGGATTTTTGCGTATTCCGGCCACATTAGTTCGATTAAGTTTTCTGACCTCATGACACGTACAACGTAAACGATTTCAGCCACGAACGGTTACATATAGGCCCTAGCAGACGCCGTCAAAATCAACGACGTCACGGTGAGCTGGTGCAGGAATTCGAAGGTGGCGTCGGCACCTGCATTTTAGTTTTGCGTGTATTCTCGCGTAATAAGCGTCTTCTCGCTGTAAATATGCGGTGCTTTCGGAACTGTGAAACTGCAATTTACGAACACGAGAAAAAAAACATCGTTTTTTTCTTTAGCGTTTGTTTCAACGTGATCTTCGGGAAACGTAGCTTGCATTGACGTCACCGTGACCGACATCTTGGGGTACCAGCTGGTTGAGACACTGCGTGAACTTTTGCTCGAACGCGCGGGGCAAGAAACGGTGGCGGCTCCACACCAGATTAGTGCCGGTGCCCCCAAGCATCTTTCATACCCTTGTAAGACAGGGACCACAGAAAGAGGACGGGACGTGCGCTTTCTGTGGTCCCTGTCTTGTCAGCGCTATGGCTTCAATGAACGTAACAGACCAACTAGCCCAAAAGTCTATCCTTTCATACCCAAACCTTCGCGTTCCTTTGTGTTCCCCCTTGACGCGGTTGGCGAACAAAAGAAAGCGGGGAGAGCACAAAAGAACGCGGGGACCGAACGACTGGCTGTCCTCCTCTGGACTGACACTCTCTAATGAGATAAATAAGTCACGGTGACAGCCATCTTGGGGTACCAGCGCAGAGAACCTGTCTGTGACGTCAAGTGACGGGTGGCGACTTCAGTTTTCACCCGCGTGCTACGAATTGTTGTTTTAAGTGTATAACACTTTATGGGCCCGACTTGTCGTCCATCCACTGTCTCATGTCGCATGGTCACGCAGTGGTCAATACAGGCCTAAAACGAAGCTAACAATGCTCAAAACCAATGCAAAATAAACTATCAAGGTCTAAAATAATATAAACTACAGAAATAACCTAGAATTCTTCGCAATATTTTACCTAAAATCGCTAAAAACTCCTACGAAACATCCGGCCGATACCCGCGCCGCGCGAGAGAGGGCGCCACCGCTTCGGCAAGCGCGCGGTTGCCAAGGAAATCGCTGGGTAGCCTGTGCTATGCACTTCGTCAGGTTTCACGCTAGTGGAGCTGCATTAAGCGCATGATTTAGAGCTACACCGAGACCTACATAGTAATGACATACGCGCAGCAATTTTTGTGTCTATTTCTTTTCCGCCGCAGTGCGCCCCGTGCGCCCTTTCAGTTAATTATTCGTAGTCGACGTTTGTGTTGTACTGATCTGTTCTCTTGTATCCTGCACGCCAACTTCTTTCATCATGTCTCAATCTGCTGCGCCCGCTTTGTATGTGCACGCATGCGCGCGACGGCAACAGGCGTAATAAAACGGGTAGGCTTTTAAAAGTCAACAGCGCGGGACTTTTTATGGCCTCAAACGAAGAGAAATGACATATATTATACCGGTGCAATAAAGTTTTGACAGGAGCTATAGCACGGACGTACGTGCGACAGAGTGTTTTGAAAGGGCGATGCATGCGACAGGCCAGCGCACACATGGAAGCCGTCGCCATCGAGACTTGTACGCATTCCTTTTTATAACATTCTCTGCTCATTACTGAGTAAACCATGACGTTTGCGTTAGACATGTAGCGTAATCTCAAAAGCCATGACCCTTATAGACAACTTAGTGCGTCAGGTGCAAGTAAAACATACGATCGCCGAACCGCGTCGCAATTAATGACGCCGCAGCAGTGGCGCGAAGCTTTCTGTGCCGTAGTTTCGTTCCGTTTCTGGACGTTGCTCGGGATGCATGAGCGCTTGAGTAATGCTGTTACGTACCAGTTTTGCATGTTATATTCTAGCCGTCACCTAGCGCAAGAACAGCATGGCGCGCGGCTTCGCTTGCACGTGCAGTGCTGTCAAGGGGCAAAACATGCAGTACAGGTGGCGTAATTATGTTGAAATTCGGGCTGTCCCCTACGCAGTGTGCCACGCATCGGGGTCTTCTCGCTTACTGTTCCCGTCAGGGGCGTAGCGAAGGGGGGGAGGGGATTCAACCCCCCCTCCTGGAAATTTTCAATTTTGCTTGCGTATATATACACGCACACATACAAACGCACACACGAACATACATAAGGTATGGTTGAAACCCCCCCCCCCCCCCCCCCCGAAAAAATTTCTGGCTACGCCCCTGGTAGACTGCATGACTCGAGATCCCTTTGCCGGCTGCCACTCGGTTATGTCCGCACTGTAACAATACCACTAAACTTACGAGTAGCGTAAATTCACAGTGAACTATAGCGACCGCATACACTTTGTAAGCATGCCCCGAATCAAACCAGGACAGACTACAAAGAAGAGACGAGACAAAAAGTGGCGCAGTCTTATTCTGTAAGGTACCTGGATATTTCTTTCTAAGTTCGAAAGCTTACCCTTAGGCATAATATATTTACAAATAAGTAAATAAGTTCTACTCGTTGCGAGTTGATTTCTGTAGGCATTTAACAGTAGAAATTAAAAAGTGAGTTAGCAAGTTATGTACAGTCAGAATGCTCAGTTTCGAAATATGCGATTTAAATATTTGCGACGAAAGGCGTCCGTGCTCCGTTTCATATTGTCCTGCGCTGCTAAAGACGTTTCAATAGAAAGAAGAAGAAGAAAAAACTAAGCGAAACAACAGTGAATATTGCGGCAAGCGGGACGGTGCTCATCCCGAAGCTGGCACGTGGCTGTCCATAGTTTCGAAATTCGTTCCTAGTCAAAGAGCTTTGAGAACTCGAACGCTTCAGTCGAATACTGATATACAGAGTTAACTTGCGCCAAGTATAAATTTTAATTTCGTGCACTCTAAAGAAATGCTGCAAAAAATTAAACAGCAGCTACATTGCCATAGACGAAATATTCCACATTCTGAACAAACGTTACAACTTTTCTATAGAATATTTTTCGTTAGATTTACTATTGTAACGGTTAATGAAGCAGTCTTTGTTAATTACCCAGCTTGTTGGATTTGCAGTTATCTTAGCATGGATGAAATATTCCGATGTTTAAGAACAAGTGCCACATCTTTTGCATTGAAGATTTTTCGCTAGTTATTAATTTAAAAGTTAATTAAGCAATCTTTGTTAACTATCCGGCTTGGCCAGCTGGAACAAAAATTTGACGTGCTGTATACTGCTCAGAACAATACTGGGCCTATTCGACAAGCATAGCACGTGTTTTTCTTTTTTTTAATACTAGGCGCAAGTTGGCTGGAACACGTACCATGTGCTACATATGCTAATGACTGTTTTGCTCCACGCTTGCAGGAACAGGACATGCTTCACGAAAATTCGGCGTCCTGCCATCTCGCACTACTCACGCTGCTGGTATGCGGCGTCGTCGTCCTGAGATGCCTCTCGACCGAGCCGGAGGACGACGCGTCGAATCGTGTCGAAGATCAAGATGTCGAAGAACAGGGGGAAACCCTGGTTATAGACACCGCTAACGGTCGGGTCAGAGGATTCATCGCGCAGTCGCCCCTGGGAAAAACAGTTCGCGTATTTTACGGAATACCGTACGCCAAGCCTCCCACTGGTGAACGCAGGTTCGACCGCACAGAGAGTGTCGAACCGTGGACGGACGTCTTCGACGCCACGGTGAAGCCCAACTCTTGTTTCCAAGTGTTGGACACGCAGTACGGGAACTTCAGCGGGAGCGTCATGTGGAACGCCAACACTGAAATGAGCGAGGACTGCCTCAAGCTCAACGTTTGGACGCCCGGTACGTCTTCGTCGTCCGGGGGACGTCCGCTAGCTGTTCTTGTCTGGCTCTATGGCGGCGGCTTCTACAGTGGCACTTCCACGCTCGACGTGTACGACGCCCGGACGCTGGTCTCCGAGGAAAACGTCGTCGTGGTTTCGATGAACTACCGCATCACGTCTCTCGGGTTCCTCTCCTTCGGCAACGAGACGCTTCCCGGAAACGCCGGACTCTACGACCAGTACCTGGCCCTCAAGTGGGTCCGGGACAACGTCGCGGCCTTCGGAGGCGACCCGAATAGGGTGACCCTGTTCGGCGAAAGCGCCGGCGCCGTCAGCGTGGGCCTGCACATCTTGTCGCCACTCTCAGAATCCCTCTTTCACAGGGTCATACTTCAAAGCGGGTCTCCCACGGCGCCCTGGGGCTTCCAGGACAGGGACAGGGCTCGGAAATCGGCTAGGAGACTGGCTACGGCGTTGCGAGCCCCGGACGGCTTGGATCAAGAGACACTGGACAGCCTCCGTTGTGAGAGGCCCGAAGACATCGTGAACAATGAAACGAACAGTGGAGGTGTGGTCGACTTTCCGTTCGTACCCGTTGTGGACGGCGTCTTCTTGCGAGACACACCTCAGGCGTTGATGGACAAGAGTTCATTCGCGAGGAACATTAGCGTGATGCTGGGTTCCAACCTAAACGAAGGTTCCTGGTTCTTGCAGTACTTCTTCGGTCTTCCGGTGACAGAGGAGACGCCGGAAGTCACGAAAGAAAACTTCACGGCCGCTTTGGAGGCGTTGGATCCGTCTCTGGAACACGTGCCCATCGCCGAGATCCTGAAGATGTACACGGAAGGTACGATTCCGTCGACGGCAACGGAGATATTGAAGGCCCTGGACTTGATCGTAGGTGACTATCACTTCACGTGTCCCGCAGTGCGGTGGGCGGGCGCCTTCGCGCGTGCCAGGATACCGGTGTACCAGTACGTGTTCGCGCGCAGGTCTTCGCGTAACCCGTGGCCCCAGTGGACGGGCGTGATGCACGGTGAGGAGGTGCCGTTCGTGTTCGGCGAGCCACTCAACGACACGCACTGTTACAGCGAAGAAGACAAGGTCTTGAGCCGTCGAATCATGCGGTACTGGGCCAACTTCGCTAAGACCGGGTGAGTAGACGCGTGCCACTCGATTGTGCGGTGCACTCCCTAAGGTTCATTTTTACATGCGCTTCCGCTGAACCTCGATATATCGAAAAAAGTCACAGTTTCGAGGCAGCGGCGAAGCAATTGAATGCGACAGCAACTCATTGGCATGTTATACGAAATAAGGCTGGATCTAGCGTAACTACGAAACGGTGGCGTATGGGAATACGGCCGTTCCAGCGAGCGAAGCGGTTTTCGCCGAGAGCGTGTCGCAATAAAAGGACGCGCACGCTTCCCGCGTAAAGCGAAGTAAATGTAAAATTATATAGCAGAAAACTGGACGAGTTGGTTTGATTGAGTTGACATATTAGCCGCGCCAAAATTACATCGAAGAACGGACTGAACAAAGAAACGCCCGTCGCCTCAACGTCGTGCGATCTGTCCGTTTTCTGAGAGCTGCTAGACGTTAAATCTGAAATTTTCATCGCCGGTGCCAGCGTGTAAAGAATGTTCGCTTATAAGGAATGTCGGATACAACGAAGTCATTTTCATGCTAGTTGCGACTTTGTTTACTTTCAACAAATCTCGGCTCTGCAGGGGTTAGTGCGCTCCACAGAGTTCCTAGGAAAGCATTCATGATGGGTATCGTTGAAGGAAAGCAAATGTACAATCTTCGTGTCTGCGGAGGTTTTCTTATGTGTGTGGAGAAACTTATTTGGTTTTATTTTTCTAAGTTAATGAGCAACCAATCAGCTTTATAAACGTTCCAACCAAATGGCTGCGTTGCGTTTATATAGCTGTGTATTTTAATTGCAACATGAAAATCACTTATTTGCAAAGACAAAACAGCTGGTGCGCTCCGAGTTATCTGTACTAGTCGTTTTCGTTGGAAACTATATAATGTAAAATACGAATTCAGTTTAGATTGCTGAATTATTATTTGACACCTTTATTGCCGTTAACTATGCCATCATTGGTTCGTTATTAAAATTAAAGATATTATCCAAATTTTATTTTTTAATTTCGTGCCAAAACCTCAGTGCCTGAATGCCAGTGTGACATCACGAATCTCAAACAATTTTTTTTTCGAATTTTGGCGATACTGGTGGTATGCAAGAGCTCGTATTATGCCACCATACTTGTATGCACGAAGACTGCGCAGGTGATTTCGACAACACGAAGTTGGTTGACCATTATTGTGCACGCTTAAAATTAAACTTTTTGAACCAATCATACATAGTTCTGCTGACTTCCATTTACAACTGAGCTCAGGGGCGTAGGCAGAAATGTTTTTCGCGGGGGAGGGGGCGCACCTCCATGATCTGAAGTGGCGGCAGGGCAGGCAGATATATGTGGTTGATTGTCATTTTGTGCTGTGTATGCCATGGGGAAAAACATATCGGGGGGAAGGGGGGGGGGGGCACGGGCCCGTGTGCCCCCCCCCCCCCCCCCCCCTAGCTTCGCCACTGACTGAGCTATAATTGACATCCTGCTGTATACCTACAGGAACCCCAACCTGTCAGAAGACGGATCATCGGAATCAATTACCAATTGGCCCGAGCGCACGGACTCAAAGCGACATCTGGTGCTGGATGTGAACGAAAGCGTCGGGTGGGCGCATCGTCAGGCCTACTGCGACTTCTGGGAGAATGTACGACGCAACAGAACCCCTCCGGTGCCGTCGTGTTGAGAAGGGCTCTGGGACCACGTAGCAATTTGTGTATATATATACGCCCCAGGCCCGTAGCCAGCCCGGCCCCCCCCCCCCCCCGTAATTTTGGTGAAGTAGGTGTTTTTACCAAAAATAAATAATGAAAATAGGAAATAGGTGTTTCTCTCAAATAGTCAAGGTTTTCAGCAAGTGCCCCCCCCCCCCCCCCCCGACAAAAATTCCTGGCTACGGGCCTGATACGCCCACATACAACACACGCATCAACATTCATAAAGGGTAGTTAGGCCACCCCCACCCCCGCAACCCTGAAAAATATTTCTGGCTACGCTCCCTGCATGTAGCAAACGTTATTCTGTGTAAAAAGTGCCTACATACTGACGGATTACCCGCGTTGCTTATCGGTGCCAAATTTGAAGATACTCAAGCGCCACGCAGTTGGGAAACAAGGTAATGTTTTTTGCCACATGCTTTCTGTAGTTTGCACATAATTTGTTAACATATAATATAGATTAATTAATCTACTTCTCAAATATATAATCAGAGCAGAAGCATCGCAGTGACGAAAACTTCAGGCAATTCTGAAAAATTTCTTTCACTCTGTGTGCTCCCCGAATGTCACATAGGTATTTATGTAATACGCATAAGTTTACGCACGTACATAAAGAGAGAGGCGATTAATTGGACGTTTCGGCCGGACACCAGCCTTGAGAAAGGCTGGTCCCCGGCCGAAACGTCCAATTAATTGCCTCTCTGTGTTTTTGTACGTGCACCTGCACTTCATATTATATATATTTTTTATGCTAGTTACGCAGGACACCAGCGAAAATGAACGTGGCGTGCAGTTACAACTCAACTGTCACCTTCTGTCGTCGTCGGAGCATCTCGGCATCGGAGCCCAAGTGGCTTAATTACAGCAATAAAACTAATTAAGTTTGTCGAGCGAAATATTCCGAGCCTCACACCAGCGATGTCATTAGCCACTGGCAGCCAGGGGGGGGGGAGTAATAATAAGCAATAATGCCGGGGGAACCCCCCCCCCTCCCACCAATTTTTCAGTTTTGCATGTGTATATGCATACACGCACATACCCCACGAAAAAAAAAATTCTGGCTACGCTACTGTCATTTAGCGTCGTTCTGCAATTCGGTGTACAGAACATGTGCGGAAAAAGTGTCACTTTCCCGTGCGCCGGCATGCAGACAGATTCGCAGTTTGGAAGCGGGCAGTCCCAAAGGCCGACAGAGCGATACAGCGAGAATTCGGCCATCCGTGAAAAAACATTTTGACACAAGGTAAATGTACCGAACCCGTTCAAGTGCTGCAAAGGTTTTGCGTGCGTGTTATTTTCTTCTGTTTTATTTATTATACTTTCATCTACTATAAAGAGCAACGCCGCGATGCTCACCTTGTGTATTTAATCACGGGCTACGCAGTTACAAAGCGCATTCTGCTATCGGGCTGCACACACTGCAAAAATGCGTGAATCGTGCTAATAGAAAGCACTGTATGACAGCTGCAAAGTCAGATAACTAGTAAATGGGATATTTGAGGGCTGCTGGTTAATATACAACTTGACACAGATATATGTAAAGCAGGCTCACACTTGTGTTCAGCACAGTGCGCTTGCGTTCAAAGGTAGTACCTAGGCAACTTGTTGCAGCTCTGTAAGGAGCGTGTTGCAGAAATTGGCTACGTCAAACATGTGAAGAATTGACAATATCAGTAGTTAAATTCTTTTGCATCACGATCGAGGGTTCATTTTCCTATGAAGGGGCTCAACAAGGCATAAAGCGAGGACAAATTAAAAAAAAAATGAATACATGCGCATAACCTACAAGAATATCCGCCAGTGTATTGCTCAGAAAATGATGCTAATTAAATTTTGTTGAAGCCATGAAACTAATTGCTGTCTCAATTTCTATTCAACTTTGAGCATACTGGCTCCGTGACGGCGCGACCTCGAGGGTAATGCAAATTCAGCATTGAGTAAATGGCAAGGAACAAACGGACAAGGCAAGGCGCACTCTCGAGGTATATTTAGTAGTACGAGTAACTACAATGTATCAAACGTTATCGCGTGATAATGTTAGAAAACGTCGTCAAAGATATAACGCTCCTGCAGGAAGAAGCTTTCTTTTTTACTCCGTAAATGTGTAAATAAATCTTATGAAGATGAAGATAATTTTTCCTTCATCAAACATGTAAACATTGGTTCATTCGAAATAACACTTCATCGAAGAATGGTTTCATTATGGAGGCTCGAATTATGCCTGGTTGTTGGCTGCCGAAAGGTTCGCACTAATGCCGTGATCCTCGAGTGAGACATAAGTGTATTGGCAATTCGTAAAAATGTTTATGTTGATAAAGCTCTTTCACTGGAGAAAATCTAGCAACGACCGACGCGAGTGCAGGGTCGTTGGCAGGGGGCGTAAAAATGGCACTTCCCCTGCCTCCCTGAAGCCACACCAGCGTTCCCCCACTCCACCATACGCGATGCAGCGCGAGTTTGCACCCCTGAAGACAAAATCCTGCCGACGCCCATGCGCGAGTGCATTACCAGAGCGCCAGAGCGCAAGCTGGCAGCGCCTCCGACTACAGCGCTACCGCTGCGGGATCGCGAACGGGGGCCAACTTAGAGCGGCCGGTTTTCACACCTCCCAATTCTAGCCACCCTAGTAATATATACAGTAACTCTATCAGCGAGAACTTTTGCGCCATCTCGCGGGCAATGTGTAAACAATTCTCTGCGGCCCTGACGCAGCTCAGATACGCTGGCATGCCCTTAGCTTGAAGGTCAGATTCACGGAACGAGGCATTTTCAGGGTTTGTACCTGGAGTAGGGGCATCGAAAAATGCGCCGCTATGCGCAGATAGCCTGGTCACATTCACTCTGGGCGCAACTCAATGCGGTCCTTGGTAGCTGCCGTCTAAACACTGCCTTCTATTCTGAACACTGACTAACTACTAGCCACTGTAGTAAAATCCCGCCATATATATAGCTAACTACGATTCACCTGGAGAACGACCACGATCTCTCCGATTGGCTAATAAATTCCGCCACTATGGAATTACAAAAATGTGGCCATTATGGTCACATTCAGCCATGCTCGCATGTCGAGTCGATCACGGTAGTGCGTAGCAGTGTTGCGAGCCGTCCGACATAGCCGGCGGAATTTAACAGAACTGCAAACCCAACAGCGCTGAAAACGGTGCAGAAAACGGGCTTGAGAGACTACTGCGGGTAGCGGTGGTCGCTTATTAGCGATAGGTCGGCGGGAATAGGTGAAATATGAGATGTCAAGGAAGTGTCAAGTGGCCAATGACCCATTCTCTTTTTTCCTGTCTCTTCCGGGCACCATACCACTGTCAGGATTGGTCTCCCAACCTAGCAGTGAATCTTTGGTCAAGACTTGTTTGAGCAGTACTAGCTCCCTCTGGGGGCAGTCTGTGGCAAGGACCTTCCCACGATAATTAAGCAGTGACACAGAAGAGATTGTGTAGTTACTTACCAAACTAAAAATTTTATTAAGTTTCCAGTACACGCATTACAAAATGAAGAAAAAAAAGGAGGCTACAGAAAAAACTACACAGTGTACACCACCATCTTTTTTTTGTCTTTTTCTTTTGAAGTTTTGCTGGCACTGAAACAGCTACACACACTCACACATGCACGCCACATTATATGCAAAAAGCTCCTGGCCTTGCACCATAAGACAGCCAGTCTGTAAGAACGCACGCCGCTGAAATGGCAGCACATGTACAAACCAACACACTGCATGAAAGAGACAACTCCGCATCGTCTGCGTCGAAATCGGCCCAGACGAAACACATATAGCACCGCAAGGCCAGGCTGAGGCTGAACCGTTAGTCTGCAATCCAAAGAATTTGCCAGACAAAGACGCAGGGACATAAGAAGACGGAACACTTGTTCGGCTGCCAGCGAAAGAAACGTCAGAACCTTAAGGGCTACCTCTTCGCGAGACGATAAGCCTTTGAAGACATTCCAGCTGTGACGTCACACAATCAGCCGTGATGTAGGCATCAATCATGTAGCTACAGTAGGATCGCTAAAAAGCCTGCTGCAGTCGTGGTTGGACGGCACGTTAAATGTGTTTGTCCCTAAACGCTAAGACTCGTAATTTCCTCTTTGGCATACGTCATCGACAGGCGCGACGTGCAGCAACTATAGCAAACGTGGCGGCGTTAGCGACAACAGCACCGGTACCTATGACGTCACAGCCTACATGTGGCCTGCTGCAACTGGATGCTTCATCCGGCACGTGTCGAGAGGCATCAGGCAAAAAAGGCAGTCTAGTACTACACACCTTTACGGATGCAAGCGAACACTGCTGATCCCTTCGTGACAGGCAGAGAGAGGTTCATAAGGTTTCCTGGCTTGCCGAGCAAAAGCGCACTCTCGTGTTGTGGTTAGACACGGCTAGAACAGTCGATATAGTGTTCGAGCTAAGAACAGCCAAGAGCATTCTCAGAGGCACTAGACACCAGAGTGGATAATGCCAAACTGTCTGCAAAGAGCAAAAACTGGTGTAGATGCTGAATACGATATCCGTGCAGCGAACGATTTTTCCTTACTGCTTCTGGATCGTACGCCTACCTTCATACTCAAGTCGTCTGCTAAAAGATACCAGCAGTACAGAAGACGCTCTAGCAGTTCCAAGGTTAAGAAGCCGATCTCAATGGCTCCTTGCAGTAAAAAACAAAACGATGCGGTGAATTTTGTGCGTCGTGTCGAGTCCAGCCTCAGCCTGTTATTGCAGGGACGTCCGTCACAGGAAGCAAGCAACAATTCTCCCATCGTGTTTACATAGTACACAGGTATAGTGGTACTGCACCTTCTTCGCTCTTTTAAAGTGATTTCATCGTCACACCAGAAACAACATCGCAAAAGCAGCAGCAGCTACTAAAGCCCACATTCACTCTCATGGGGGTCGACAGAGTGAAGAGAGAGAGAGAGAGAAAGGCTGAGATGCGTTTTTTGTACTTGTCGTTACGCCATCGTGTAGTATAGCAATTAACGCCGCTGTGTCGAGTCTAAGAATAAAACTACGCGCAAAGTTCGGGGCAAGCCGCGGAAAAAACTCTTGTAGGAACTGTAAATACTGAAGTCACCGTGACGACTCAAGCATGTCAAAAGAGTGAAGGAGAGCCAACACATTTTTTTTTCTGCACGTACCTTCGATTCAGCTGCCCTTACAGGGTTTCCCTGGCCACAGCAGCTACGAAATTCCCCTCTTTAAATCAATGGCCGTTCAGTGACCACTTCGTGGGACAGCCCGTAGGCGAAAGATGCGCTGCTCCATTTAGCAACATGGCTAAACGAGTTACTGCTCTGGCTTCAACAATTAACGATACCCACTTGACTCGCCTATCCACACGTAGATGGCGTGATAATTACTAAACATTCGTTATCCGGGTCACTACCAGCACGGCAGCTCTTGCAACATGGGAAAGCTCGTAGCTGCGGCGATTAGAACACCCCGGCTGCTGCTGCAGCGGCAGCAAAAACAAAGCGGATAGAGTATGACTACAAACAGACACGGCGATAGCCATTCATCAAAGCTTAAACGAGAAGAAAAACTCAACTGATGCACCATTTCGCAGTAGACGGCGCAGCGTGACATTTAACGTGCTGTTAGCAAGTCTGCTTCCAGCAAGTTAGACAGGGAAAAAAAAAATTGTGTTCTCAATCCCATGGTTTGGGATTACTCGGGGCTTAAGCCTAATGATTAGGCCTAGCCCAGGGACCCGTAATGAACAGGAATGAACCAGTCAAAAAGAGAATTAATGCGCATATTCGAGCGATTATACAATGATTGTGCCTGTGTATTGTACAATGTTGGTTCCAAGTGAACGTTGGCAAAAGCTCTGTATGATCTCAAGCTACTGCTCAAGGTCTTGCTCATACACTTGAAGCTTCTAGACTTTTTTCTACACGTCCATGTACACTTGATAGATGTGAATTTTTTTCACAGCTGCTCTATTTTTCATGCATCAGAGTGCAAGAAAGGCAAAACAGTGTTAAAAGAATGTGTCTAGCCAACACGACTGGTTTTCTACAGTGGTCAGTTTATATTAAAAAAAAAAAATAGCAAGCCTCTTGAAATACTTGCATGTTAGCAACGCTATTGTTGGTTCGACCTTACACTCTGAAAAGCAAGTGCTTCGCATGGAAACCAAATGTGAAACCCGTAAATTTTTTTTGTAAAAAACAAGCCAGCTAGTATCATCTGGTATCACGGCAGCACGTTAAATTTGCGAAATTTAAGTCAACGCATTGAGTAATGACAGTTCGTAAGAACTTGCACTGATACAGAAACTAATGTCTCTATAAACGAGTTTGGGCACAAATATGTGCCAGCTGTTATGCACTCATCGTGGCCAATAAAAAAAAAAAACGCCGATATTGAAGGGGAGGGCTCATGTGATGAGTCGCACAAAAATACAAAAAAAGAAATGGTAAATAAAACGTGAGGTAGTGGGGTTCAAGTAGAAACAAAACTGTTCGTTGGGAATTCATTTCTCACAGTAAATTTTGTTGAGCCATCAACGTTATCACTGTTAACAGATTTACGATTCAATGCCAACAGTCGCGATTCCCTAATGAATCTGGCGGGTAAGCCGTAAAACATGATGGGAGCTCCAACATGAGCCAAGGTAAACTCCCAGTTGTTTCAGCAAAGGTAAGTGTACAGTTTACATGCTAGCTGAATTCATGCGGAATGACTTCGATGTCGTGGTGTAACCGAAAAAAAAAAAAAACAACAACAGAAGTACAATACAGACTACACACATCTCCAAAGATATAGAATGTGTCGCGTTCGCGTCTAATGTCAGGCAGAAGAGCAATGCTGAATTCCGTTACCATCAACTTCAAGAGTTGAAGCCAGTGAATGATATCCATGTTGACAGCAAATGAGCACACAAACAGACACATGCACGCACACACACACACAGTAAGCAAATGTCTGAAGAAACAGTGCACCCCAAGAAAGGCCTCTCAACTCTATAAAGTTGACACTACACACAAACACACAAGCACACACGTTTTTTTCTTTCAAAAACACAAATGTACGGGCAAGTATTGTTCAGGGAGGTGAAGGTACGGCTTGATCCGGGTATGTGTGACACATTTTTTTTCTTCTATTTCATTTCACGCAAACGTTGCAATCCTGAAAGAAGTCGATGGTCTGCAATGTATTACGCAATGAATGCCTGAGCGACAGTTTTTATTCCCTGAAAGTCATGTGAGTGACCGTGACGGTAGGGGACCACCGAACGTTGTGAATGCCGTCACACTCGTGACGATGCGCATGGCTTACGTCACAAGCATGTGGAGAGATGCAAAATTATATGTTGAAGGAAGGTTTCCACAGGCAACTGGCTTTGCTAACTTTATACGTAAATATCTGTCCAAATTTCCTTGGTCACATCTGTAAATTACGTGACAATTGGCCATGAATTCACAAACGGAAATCAGGAGCCATGGAAAAGGCTTAGCCGATAGATGGCATTCACATACGCAGGTTCCTCCAAACCGCCAAAGAAATGTACCCGTGAAAGCGAAAAAAAGGGAAAGAACGTCACGATATCAATTGTATCAGTACATTTACAATCATGTCATTTGTACGGCAACAACACATTAGCAATGCCAACTTTACAGTGGTCACAGCAATTTTCACGGTGCCATATAATCCCAACAGATTCATATGGCGCCAGATTTTCGACCAAGCGACACAGAGTAATGTCGTGTACGATTAACCAAACGCCGAGGGCCAGTGTGCTCATTGTGAAAATTGCGCAGATTCCATACTCGTGCAGCTTTTGAACCTATGTGCTAATCTTAAGCGCACACATTTTATGCACATGTGCTACCGTGAAAACTTGACATGCCACAAAAGAACAAGAAAAAAGAACACTGTGTTGAAAGCCCCTACATAAAGTCACCTGTGGACAGACTGTGCTCACTGTGTTATTGCACTAAAATCATTTCAGAAGGTTTGCACATTTGCTGTTGCCCAAGAGGTGTCTGCAATTTCACGAACACCTTCAATTACAAGGAGGCCGCTTTTCATGTAAAAAGAAGAGGAACAAAAGAAGTATCCATGCTTTCTGGACTTTATTCACTAATTAAGCCTGCAGTTTCAAAAGTGAACAAATCACGTGATCTCTCACACTAACACCCTCAAACATACCTCGATGACGTGAAATGGGGAAAACCGAATATGAGGCGACATATGGAAAGAACCGTATTTTCTTGCTCCAATAATCAGTCAGTAATACTCTGTGCTTAATGTAATTAATCACGCAGGCAGTACACTGGAAAGGATGGTGGTCCAATAAACATGAACACGTAGCCCCGTATGAATCTTTGTATAAGCGATACGCTGGAAATAAACTGTCCTTTCTAGCCAACTTCGACTTTAAAGATGCCTCCGGATGCTCGAACTCTCGTCTGCCCCGTGGTGTTGGGCTACTGGAGACAATTTCTTTGTTGTGAGCATTTGATGCTTACTACAAAACGGTTTCACCAGTGCTGAACATATATATATCGCACACAGTACTAGGGCTGGAGAAAAGCGGACGGTACAATTGATTAAACAAACAGAAAGGCTTGGTAGAATGGTGCCAAGTGCCTGTAACCTTCTGAAGAGATTTATTTGACTAACTTTCTTTTAAAATGTCTATCCAAAGTGTCACTTTAGGGAGGGACCTTTCACAAGCTGGCAGGCGCAGGGCACTTCCAACGCTGCCAGAGTGCTGTTTTTGTAATGTACAAAACTTTTCCCGTAATGTAGTACAAGTAAACAGAGCAGTCATTTACTACTTCCTGAGACAAAGAAAAGAAATATGCTAGAGAAAGCACACCCTCAGCAATGTCAGGGTATGCAAATAAAAAAAGCAAGCATGAAATACACAGGTTGAGGAAAAGCAGTTCAGAACTGACGCGTACAAAAGTTTCCCCACTTTTTCACGACAGCAGTTGTGTACAGAACGATGTTGAGTCGTATAACATGCGCTTAGATGCACGCTATACAATGAGACCCACATTTAATATGAAAAAGCTTCCTCTAACAAAATATGTATATATTCGTACTTAAGTGTAATCCTAGTCTCAACAAAAATAGAGTTTTTCTCTTATTTCACGCTTTTTTTTTCTTCTGTCCACGCACCGCTGATCTCATCCGGTTGCAAGACAAAGCCACCAAATGGTTTTTTATCTCATTTCTTGCACACTTCGACTTTTTAGTACTACGATTAGTACTATTTGCTACGCTCAATTTGTAACGGTCACTATGAACCTTTTGACTTGTCCTACTTCAAGTGCTTGGAGCCGGGGCAGTGCTGAACAGGGCGACATTCTGTAGCGACATCCCGAGAATCTAACTACAGGTGCATCGATAAACCCAGCGCCATCAGTTTCAGTCTGTTTTCAAGCATTGAAAGTGGGGCACAATGACAGAACTAGCCCGATGACCGGTGGTGTAGAAATATTTTGAACAAGCATGGCTTTGGCGTCGGTTGGTCACACCACACGAGAATTTCTTCTGCGCCCTAACAATCACCATAAACAGTGCCGATTGCATGCGTGCTGCTTCTGTACCTTTGGCGGTGACTGCAGCTGTACAGCGAGAGAATCGCCACAACCTGAAATATTTGCGCGGGAAAGCTGCTAAGAAAGCTGCTAAGAAACAGTCGCTAAACTTTAGCAGAAAGCGAGTATAGTTACGAGTCCTACACCACACTTCTCTAGTATAACACAGCTACTGCTGACAAACATACATGCAATCCTTCGTACTTTGTAAATACTTCTCTGTCATTACTAGAAGCTGTAAATTTGGTAGCCATGCAGCAATAAAAAGAAACACAGGCCTGCTGCCACCTAGTCGGGACGTGCACTTGCTTCCAGCAGCTAAGCCTAACAGTCCTTGTTCTAGCCACAGCCATTTCTGGTCCATATCTAGCTGCAACGAAATTTCACTTTGCCGAAATTCATTACGGGTGAGCAGTATGTATTGCCGAACCAATCTTCAAAAAGGCCGCAGGGTTGGTAATGGTGTAGTTTTCTTGCTAAGCGACTGTCGAACAGCACCTAAGCAGACGACGCTTAGCAGACGGCAGCACGTGGTCACTGTCACCGTGACATAGGTCCAGGCATGCACCCTTCGAGACGTTTCAGTGGCCATTCATCTCAGAGGCCCTGCCAAGGAGCCGGTCCTTCTATGTTATGCCCTTGTTATGTATCACATTCGGCAAGTGTTTATGGTGAAGTTTTTTTTTCCGGTTTCGGTATCAAAAGCAGCCGTTTTTGGAAGGGGCTGTTTGAGACGTTTCACTCGTACTTCAAACGTAAATATGTGCGCCGTCGCATTTCTGTACTGATACTGTCTGAAACTAGGCTTCTCATGGTGTCCACATATTTTGTTGCAGTTGACGTTTACATACTGGATGCAGTGTATGAAATTGCACAAAGTAACCATACGATACGCATCTAACCAGAAGAGTAACTGCCAAAAGAGCAACAATGCTCAGAACGAAGAGTGGCATACGTCGTCTCCCTGCAAAGCACTGCCCCTCAACGACCCTCCTTAACGAACTTCCGGGAGCTCCAAGACACCTTTACAGTGGGCTTCAATGGCAGCCCTGACGCCAATCGGGAAGCCTGTAGCCTTTAATGCCGAAAAGCGCTCACGAAAAAACAAAACTCTACATATCTCGCACTTATTCGCTTCACCGTTTGCACGAATACTAACACTGTTCTAGGATTTCACTCGCAAATTTCCTGCCCGTTTTGTACAACAAATGACCATTCAAAAAATGCTCTCAAATAACAAACTTTCCCACCAACCTAAGGCACAAACTGTCATGATTTTTTTTAAAGTCTAACACAGCAATCAAAAAATCTTGTCGTCTTTTTTTTTTCTTCACACTTTCACACGCATGGGTTTCGACACAGAGGGGGCATTTCCATAAAGCCACACTTTCTGATGCTTAATGTTTTTTTTTTAAACTCTTGTACACCATCTAGACTTGACTGACTCTCTTGCCATTTAACTTAAGACCACTTCTGTATAACACTTTCACAGCTTATTTATTTTTTTTTTCTTTTTAATGCTTGAAACCTGACACACATGGACCTGTTTTACTGGGAGGTAGACAATGTGCAATTCCGAGGCACCGAGGAATTATGTATACATATATATTGTGTATATATTTATATATAGACTGTATTCACGCGCGTGATTTTTTTTCTGTATGTATAATATATATATATATATATATATATTTTATATTTATAAGCAGAAAAAAAAACACGCTCACCAGGTAAAACAAAGGATACGAGATGGTAGATGGGGCTTGGGGTAAGGGGGGGTCAAGTGAAACATTCGACTAAACCATACACCGGGATAGGGCAGGCAAACGTTGAGAAAAACAAAATACTCCTCAAACAGTGAACAAAAGAAAACTAACAAGGACAATGTAAAATCTTCTAAACATTCAAAAGGATATATGAACCACTTCGAGAATGAGGGGAGGGGGGGGGGGAAGGAATATTGAAAAACCCATCGTCTGCCAGCAATGTGCATTTTCTCGGCCAGCTCGTCATGTAGCACTGCTGATGTTCGGCATGCCATTTTTCTTTCGAAACGCTGTGATGCATTCCATGTGCAAGTTGTTGGATGTAACTAAGAAAACTTGCTGACGTCAACGTCCAATCAATATTGGATTTAATGAAGATATTTTTGTGTAAAGGGGCTTCAACTGTACCTTGGGGAAGGTCGAATGACGTGGTAAAGCCACAGGAGATGTCATTTTGAATTTTGTGCGGGGCAGAAAAGAGTATATTTAATCCGAAGGAACAAAACGTCTCTGAAGAGGCCATGTCTGATTTGCCAATGATAACTCTGATGACAGACAAGTGCTATCATGTCGAAAGTTTTTGGAAACTCAGGATGTCTTTGGGAATGGTTCAGTGAGGAAGGGCGCAACTCTATGTTTCGCAATCTTGGGTAAACGTCATTACTTGCGAAGCGGCACTTAGAAGATAGCTGCTTGACGACATGCAAAACAAGCAGCTCCATGGCCATCTAACATGACGACCTGCCTGAAAAGCATTGCCAGCACCGCTTCCGTCGCACGAGCAATCGAAGGGGGAAAAAAAACGTGCAACGTTTCCTCGTCGTCAGACACTGCTTCGACTCACCACGGGTGCGCAGCGGCCCCCTAAACGCTTCTTCGTACCTCGCACATTGGTCATGCTCCAAAGGCAACACCAGCCCTTACTTAAAGAACGATGAAGGCTACAACAACGAAAAAGAGATATTCGACAGCTACGAGAGTGTGTGATAGACGTTGTCCTGGCAGAGGCAGTGCCGAGGTGAGCAACACGTACGTAATGGTCCGAAACTTTGAGATGCGTATATATTTATACATATATATCTTTTTCATTCACTTCCCGACGGTGTGTTTCATGAAACACGCGAGATCGCCCTTCTCCTATGAACAAACGCAAGGACTCGAAGAGAAGGTGAAAAGAAAAAACTACCCGCAAGAACAACTCAGGCTGGATTCATATAGCCGTCACGCGCACCGTCACATCGTCACAATGTTTGTGACGTGCTTGCGAACACCGTCATGTCACGTGCTCATGATAGTGTGTGATATTACTGCTCTTTCTTCAAAAATGGGCCGATGACATTAAGAATATTGGCGTGACATTATTTAGAAGAAACTAAGGAGAAAACACTGTCTCGTGACACACGTTGGCGATGTGGCGGAGTATTTGACAGCCATGTGAATCGAGCCTGCAACCGAACACGGAGCTTCCTCTAAGGCTTCCATAAATCAGGCCTTCACCTTTGAAAAACCCTGGAAACCAACTAAGGCTGAACAAAAGGGGAGTCCCACAAGACAAAGTAATATTCATTTCTTTCACACCAATAACTGAAGCAACTACAGCGATCATCACACCGGAGACTGAACAAACGCCTTTAAAAAAGCTCATGAACTGACCCAGGCAAGCCTCGCGTCGAGACAGCTTTCTTTGGAAATGCAGGGTTGCCTCGTACCCTTCCTTTCTTTCTTTGCTTCTTCAACCAATCTACGACAGACACCGGTTTTGTTTCCTACACCATTGCCTCTTCGCCCGCTGCTCCTTTTTTTTTTTTTTAAGCTGCAGCGACATCTCTTTGACCTGATCTTGAAAAACCAACGACCGACCGGCCAACGATCCAATGTCGCCGGTGCCGGTCGAAGTCTCATTCCGTCAGGTACTGCTGTTGCCTTTGGCACGAGTGTGACCACCTAGAGATAGCCTGGAGGGCTGGTCGGCCGTAACCGACGCCCTCGTCGTGTATGCTGCGGTGATAGCGCGGTGACGATGGTTATTCTTTACTTTTTCGCCGGAAGAAAGACCCTGTTAGGTCTCCCCCGCTTCCGGTTGCATTTGTCTAGCGTGGCGCAAGACAGACAGGTTGACATGCAACGTGGTTGGTGCAGATGCGAGGATCATCCGCAATGCATGCCAAGAGCACGAAATGAAGCGAGCCGACGCAGGTGACGATAAACAGAAAAAAGGAACGCTTCGGCAAAAAAAAAAGCTACTTCGAAGAAAATGACAAATGGCAGGCGGGGGAAGGATTCTAAGGGAGCACGAACGTTTCAAACCGGGATGGAAACGGCCACTCTGAGCGCCGTGGAAAACTGACCCGAAGACACATGCACGACACGACAAAAAACGGCAACTATGATACAACTCATCCGCAACACACCGTCGTCGGTCTGACGAAGAGAGGGGCATGTGGGGGAAGCTGCAAGTCTTCGAAAAGTGGGGAGGCGGGTGGATACAATAACGGACACCGCAAACATTAGACACAATCTGAACAAGCATGGCGAGCAAGAAGAGGTGGGATGTCATCCCGAAACCTTGCCGCACCTTGGACTTCCGTGAACTTATCATGGGTGAAGACGGGGGAGCGCCACTTACCATAACTCCACGTGGGCATTATCCCCCAGCTTCGCTCATCCATCACCAAACCCCCCGCACTTATCCTTCGCACAAAGAGCATGCACACAGGCACCTATGTTTGAGCCGCTGCTGCAAGCACTGGACACTAGAAACTGGCCGTGCACACATCACGAGAGCGAAAAAGACGCTAGGCAAAAGACACGACGCTACATGGACGCAAACATGGGCGATGGCTTCAAACCAGGGCCTGCCCTTTCCTGCCTCCTTCATCACTCCATCACCACCTCTCTCTCTCATGTCCTCCTCAACTGCCTGTTCCCCTTTCATCACCTTCACTCTTCACTCCTCACATTTTAATTTTCAAGCTTCGGGCATACAGAGAGGAAACAAGCTGGAAAAAAAAGAGTAGCAAATACAGTAGCAAATACAGTAGACAAAGGCCTGAGAAATGCAGTTCTGATCTAACGGGTGCCACGCTTGAAATGCTCTATTATTCAACATGCTCAATGTTCGTGCAACCATGGAGAAGTCGAACGGAAGTTTGGATTGTCAGCAAAAGGGGAGAGCTTTCAAACGCAGGAATGCCAGAGCAACGAACAAACGCTGATAACCTTCTCCATCGTTATGGCTGGTAACTGCCCCACATTGGCCAAGCCGCGATTTCAAGAGAAGAAACAATTTGAGAATGCTTCTGCAAACCTGTCAAATTTTAAAGTGCAAAGTTTAAACTGGAGACCTGAACCTTGTGGACCGTAAATGGGGATCCACTAGGCTTATTGTGCAGTTCTTGTGCAGAAGGAACTTACTCATTGTAACACATGTGGAAAGGATGAGTTGTACATTCTAATGGAAGCTTTATAAAGTTCATCAAATTCCACAAAAATGCTAACAAAAGCACCAGCCTTCATTGAGCGATGTGTCATTGCCTATATGCGCAGAAAAGCAGCTTTGCTAGCGGCTTCCAAATACCCGTCAAAATTTCTTAATGAGAAACTGGAAACTTATTAGAGTTGCCCCTAGTTCATTCTCCAGGCTGACAGTCACAGTTAAATGACATTTGCCATCACAAGATCAAATAGATATTTAAAAAGAGCCCAGAATTTAAAAAAAATGTCAATGTTGCAAATCTGCTTAAATGTCACAAGAGAGGAAAAAAACCCCAAAATCTCTCAATTCCTCTTCAACTCTGCCCAAAAGCGTGTGCCCCTGCACATTTGTTTCAAAGTCCGGCATTCCCCATGTTGAAAACTCGTCATAAAACCGGTGTGAAAGAAGAAAGTGCTTTGCAGAAACATGCAGTAAGAAACGCCACTCTACCACGCTTGCAATGCCCCCAATCAAGCAAAGCAATTTACGAAACTTCGGTTACTACAATGCAGGCATTGCCCAGTGAAAGCGAATTGCTACAAGCACTTCCTGGAAACTGCGGTTAAACCTCCACATCCGCGGAAAGTGGCAGCCACTTGAGTGAAGAGATTTTTGACAAGAGCAAAGCGCAGGAAAAGGGAGGAAGGGAGCGGGGGGCGTGAAAAGTGCTTGCGGCCCAGCTAGCGCAACAGCAAAGATATAGGAACTTTCATGACGGAAACAAGAGACGCATCACAGGAGCGCGGAACCACGCACCGCTGGTAATGTACCGGTGCGGAAAAACGGCCGGAAGAAAGGGGTGGATGTCTGACGTACGGCCGGTGACCGGCACTTTTTCCCCCACTTGGGCGGAGAGGACGCAGTCCTGACCGCGATGGCGTGAACGTGCCGGACTGTTCTCACCCCATCTGGGCCGACATGGACAGGAAAATAGCACAGCCAGAAAAACACCGTAGTCTGAGTTGAAACAGCGGGGGAGGGCGGGGGTTACACATGAATGCACGAACGAAACGGTAATAGCTGGTGACATAGGGGAGGGGAGAAAAGATCGACAACGGGACAGAAGGACAACTGAGAAAAACAGCAGATGCCAGCAAAACCGATATTTAAGGTGACACCGTGTTCTGGTGATAGCGAGAAAAGGATGGCCACAAAAATGATGCTTGGCTAACGCCGTACGTCTTCAACGACGTCGTTTAAGTGCTCAACGGCTGGTTGCTTCTGTACACTTCGTTACGAGGCACGCCAACAGAAAGGGCAGAAACGTGTGCATGCACGCAGAGCAACTGTCATCTGCCAGGGAGCTCCTCACTGCATGTCGGCCACGGATGACAATCTCAAATTTGCGACACTACCTGTCGCCAGGCTCAGAGTCTGCGCATGCTACTATTTAACGTTGGTACAAAACATACCCCAGCAATGACACAATGACTAAGTGTACTTTCATGTCCTCTTCTCTTTTGTTCGTGATTGATATGCCAGTGGCAACTCAACTGTTTGGTTCTATGAAGCAGTAAACAGCAGTGATCAGGAGGACACAACAGGCGAGCCTTGCTAGCCGATTTCGTTATGAGGCGCCTGCCCTGCCATCTGCTCCACGTGCATGCCGGTATTCTGTAGCGTGCGTGCCCTCTGTCATGTACTGTGTGAGCAAGTTCTAATCAACAGGCCCGTCGTTAGCTCAGACGTCGTTAAACAACTGAACAGCGAAGCACTGCAACTGCGGGCAGCAGTATGTCTACCTCGTTAGTCTCAAAGCTTCCTTCGTCTGCTGGTCGGAAGAAGCTGGCTGTACTACGATAGTGATGCTGCCTAGCTCGAAGAGCGAAGGATGCTTTAACACCAGAAAGCTCTCGCAACTGCAGTTGGTGCCGCAGAAGCTAAGGGAGATAATGAAGAGAAACCACAGGTCAGCTGATCAACACACATAAATGAATGGGTACGATGCAGAAGGCTGAGCACGAAGTCGACGTCTGTCTCAAAGATAAAGGCCGAGCATCTGCTAATGCGCACTAAAAATCATGTGAGCTGATGTAAAGGGGTGAGGGGGGCCTTTGTGAGGTGTATAAATAAAGATTTGTAGCAGGCGAATACAAGCGATAAAAAAAAAAGAGGGGGGGGGGGGGAGGGACGAAGAATGGGAATTTTGTGCACAACTGTGTATATGGGGGAACAAATTGACAAAGCCTACATGTGGGGTTGACAGTAAAGCTCAGCAGAAGAGAACACAAGTGTATAAAAAGGGCAGGCATAGGTAGCTAGAGCGAAACAACGCGCAAGGCCTCAAAGCCTCTGCCCCCCCACGACGCACTGTCATTTCACCATCATTTCCCCCATAGCACCAACAAAAACGCATGCACTACTCAGCACGTTGCGATGATTGTGATCAAGCGTCGCAGGCCGGCATCACCGCCACGACCACAGCGTTCTCCGGGCTCGGTCGACGTGGCCCGTTTCAACTCGTCCCGTCGTGCGCGGCGGTCTCTCCCGCCGCGCACGGCGCTTCGTAGCAGTTCCTATTGCAGTAGACGCGCACGTGCCCCCCGCCGAACGCGAGGACGACGCAGGGTGGCATCCTTTCTCCAGTTCCTTGTTTTTCTCTCTCGACGTCGCGTGTCGATTCGCATCTCCCGCGCTCCCACTTAGGGGGGGTAGAAGGGGAGAGGATGTCGGGAGCGAGAGACGCGCTCAAACGACAAGCGCCACGCACTGACACCACGCATCACAAGTCTTGCAGCCGTGATGAATGAGAAAAACAGAAAAAAAAAAAATAGAGAGATAAGTCCACTCGGAAACAGTCTTCTTCTTCTTCATTGCCAATGGCACACCACTGTCCCACGAAGCGATGTAGCATCGTCGAAGGGCGAACAGAATTCGCCGCGCAATACTACACCACATCGCGTCACTCCTGTCTATGCCAGCACCACCAGTCTAGGCACCGAAGAGAAAAATGATAACGAAAAAAAAAAAAAACACACACTCACACACGTAAGAGCCGCACCTTAGCTTGATACGGCGACGTCAGGGGACAGGGAAGAAACCCTGAATGGCAATGTGCCGCCCGACGACGATGGCTCCGCGTTGTATGGCGCTGCAGAGTGCGCCATGTGAATGGGAAGGGAAAATAAACGGATCTTCGAGTTGAGCGTGTAAATATAAGTGAGGTAGGACTCATGAAAAAAAAAAAAAAAACATAATAAAAATAGACACAATTGTGGATGCGAAACACTGCGCAAAATGAAGGAGGCACTAAACGTGAGAGAAAGGACGATAACCTACAGGCACAAATGTTTTAAAAAGAAAAAAAAAATGGCAGGACTGCTCGAAAGGAATAAGATACGTGGTGGTGAAGGTTTCAGCATCCCGTCGTCAATCTTCTTCCGTCCTCTCTCCGTAAGAAAAAAAAAATGTAAGGAAGGACCTCGCCTAACTTGTTTGTTTTTAATGGCCTCCAGTCGGTCGACCACTCCGCGTTAGACAAGGATGCTCAACTAAAACTTGACGTTAAAAGGTCTGTTCGTTCCCCTCCCATGAGTGCCTTGTCATCGTTCGGCAAAACTGACCCGTTTTCCATTTTTTTTTTTTTTCAAGAGACCTGAGCAATCGTGGTGATCTTAGAGTTCCAAGACGTCTACCGAGGGAACGAAGAAACGAACAAACGAAAAAAATGAAACCCGCACTATTCCATTGCTGTTCATAACATCAGTCTCCGTGAACTTACACGAAAGTTTAGCTGTAAATGTACGTAATAAAAATAAAACAAGAAAGAACTGTCTCTCTCCAAGAGTACCCTCAGATTCCCGAGTTTCTTGCTGCAATGCACATCATACGCACAATCGTCACGATGACGCTGGACGCACTGACAGGCGACAAAGACATACACTTCTTTGTAACGTGCATCATGCAAACGACATTCAATTTTAAAAAGTTCAAAGAAACGAAGATTACGAAACATACCTGTAATGTTAAACGAGACAGGATCGTCGTGTAACAAGCTAACGGGACAGAACAAGTATTTTGCGTGCACTGCAAGCAACTGTCACAATTTTGACAATCGACAACAAAAATAAAGAAAGAGAAAGCAGAGTCGACATCCTTCGTAATGACACGATTGGTCAACGAGCCCAGAAGACTTCTTTGACGTAATTATATAAAAGCTACTCAGTAGCCGTGGCAACAACTTATAAAAACTCTCTCAAGAAAACAACACCGGGAAAAAAACGTAGCACTTAAAGGTGGTACAAACATGCACACACACACACACACCCACAAAATAAAAGCAAAGATGACGTAGCAAGATTGCAACAACGACGGATGGCCTGCTCGATAACTATAACCGAAAGGTGACGCCTGCGGCGCCTACTAAACTCGCAGTTACTGCAAACCAAGGTTATCACCGTCGGAAAAAATAATAATAAAAGCACCGGGATTGTTGGGATGAAAACAGAAAACCAAGAGCACTTTGACAAAAAATGCGAAGGAAACATGTGCCTGAAGTAAGCACATCGCTGGGGAAAACATGAGCAGACAATCACGAGCGTCACACACGCCGCATCGCACGCAATAAAACGACAGGAATGAGGTACTCCGAAACCCGTTAAATCTAAACCTATGTTCAATTTGGCATTTGTTCGCAAGAAAAAAAGAGGAGAGAGTGAGAGAGAAGGAAAAAAGATAAACATACATTAATTTCATTCCTGCCTTCCATCATTTCGCTGCTTTTCTTTCCGTTTTCTTTTTTCAATTCACTTCTTTTTTTTTTTTTTCAATCGTGAGGTAGAGACCGTGGAAAACTTGTTCCCTTCCCGGCACCCGCCAGTCGAGACGATGCGCCGCAACCTCGCGCGGCAACGTCCGACGCGGCGAACAGCAACAACGTTGCACACTTGTCACTCAACACACAACACTACTGCTTTTCCGTCGGGGTGGGGCGGGGCAACGACGATCCAACAAATGACTTCCTTCAACCTCGGAGGCACCGAAAAACTCGTTCCGACGACCCTCAGCGTCTTTCTTTCGCGACGTCCTCGTCTTCAACCTTGCGCCAGTGCCATTATTTTCACTCGGGATTTCGGGGCCGACCGCCGCAGAAGATGGCCGGCGCTCGCTTGTCCGACGTCTACTCAGGACTTTCTTGAAACTCTTCCTTTCTTCTTCTTTTTTCACTGGCGACAACGAAATCCTTCCGCGTCGACGACTCTCAGTTTTGACTTCGCTTCTTCCTTTTTCTTTTTCGTCTTCTCTCCCACCGGGACTTGTAGTCCACCGCTGCGCCGTCCTTAGCCGTCATCATCCTGCTCCATGCTGGACACACACTGAGCACTTGGCATTCTGCAAAGAAAAAAAAAAGGGTAAAGCAATGCAAGGACTTGAGCGAATGAAATGACTGTGCTTGAGTGTAGGCCCTTTCACACCTGCGACTATACTCCGTTTCATACATCAAGAGCAATGCTAAATCAAGTCTATGCTAATTAAGACCTTGCTAATTTGGGTCTTCACAATTAAGACTGTGTTAATTAACACCATGTTAATTAAGACCATGCTAATAATCTAGGTTGGCTGTTAGTCCAGCCTTGCACCACTAGTGCAAGCAGCTTGCATTTTTTACCGCACGTAATGTAATCTTCTTTTTTCATTTTTAGACTGAGTAATAAATGAAGATGCTTTGTGCTTTAGAAATAAACAAACCCCGTTATTTACACGGCTGTCAATAGGTTGTCCTGGACCGCTTAGTGTCTCTTTGTTTTCGTATCGTGCCCTCCGCGATTAGTTCCAGTAGCGCTCAGCCAGAGCCAACCGTGAAGGCCACGTTTAGAATGATGATATCCAAGCGCAAGACGTGCAGACTTACACATTTTGCGGGCTCAACTTACTGGATAGCTCCCACAACATTGCACCCAATGTGTGAAAGGAAGGATAGCACCAGTCGCATGACCAAGTTAGTCGCGAATGGCCGCTTTGGTCGCAAAGCGACAGCTTCGGCTCTGTTGTTTGCTGCTCGATTACTCAGTCCCGCGACTGTAATCGCAAACCTCTGAACCGATCAGATGAGCAGGAACGGGACGTCAGGTTATTTTACGCTGCAATGGCTATGCGAGCAGATGCAAATTCTGTGCGGTTATGGGTGCAGATCACACGAAGGTGTGAACAATGGTGCGCCTTGAGTCGCTTTTTGCTCACCAGTTGTAAATGGTCACGCGACCGGTTCTAGTCGCAGACGTGAATGAGCCTCAAGTGTCAATGTTTGCAGAAACGGGGCTCTGCTTTTAACAGCAGAGCTGTTCCAAGTCGAGCCTGCGCTTTTCGGCGTCACGCAGGCCACATGACCAGAAAGGGGTGTGAATAAAGAAATTGTTAAGACGTTTATTGACGGCGAGATTGACGGCGACGATGCACAACGACAGAGCGCAGACTCGCAGACTCTCACGAGCACGAGCACGAGGGGCGTGCTCTCCGAGAATAGGCGAAGAGGGTGACCCACTAGGAGGCGCTTGAGAGGACGACCCATTAGAGCGTTCCAATGCTTCTCTACAGTCTTAACAAAGTGGTGGAGGTGCGGGGTTGTGCTTGTAGGTGTTTTATATTGTTTTGTCAAAATTACAATTGTTGTTCGTCTATTGTAAACGTTTTCTCTATGTGTTCTGGCTGGAAAATATGATCACTGAAGCTTTCGAACAGAGTTTTCAAAGTATGTGTTGCAGGCAAGAACTCCGCCAGCAGTGCAAGTGCGCAAATTGCCGGAACAATCGCCAATCAGAGGTTCGCATACATCGCGAATTCCGTGAGACCGTCCTTTATTATTCTTTTCCTTTTCCCAGAAAGAATGGGTAATCATGACGCGCTGATGTTGCGAGAAGCATGCGACGTGCTGCCCGTGTACTAGCACCATGTTACAGTGAAGCACGTCTTTTCTGCAGGCACGCATTTCAGCTGACTACAAGACCGCTTTTTCTTTCTTCTTTTTTTTTCACAGGCAGCAGTGAGGCTCGGGTGCTTTGTCACTCATTAGTATTGCTACACTGCATTGCCTTGTAGCTCCTAAGGGCCGTCGTTTCCGCGGATTTGGCGGCAAAATCTGGATCGGGAATTGACACATGGCACCCCAAGTTTTTGAATTAACCAGGCTGGTGGTGACTGCCGCATAAAATTATCCACTCAAATTTACATTGCAAAATACTGCACCACAGAAAGCCTTCGAATTAAGCGGGATTTTGAAATAACAGAGTTCGAATTAATGAGGTTTTACAGTATATCACATATTATAAAGAAAGATGAGCATATTTGTCATGACCCAGCTAACCTGCACAATATTTTTAAAAATTGGGACAAGGCATGTGCGAATAGCAAAGCAATGTCATTCTTTTTGGTTCGAAGAGAAGTGGAAGCAACTTTGAATAGTAGCAGGATTTGAATTACAGTAGGATGCAAGTGATAACAGGTAAAATACATTACATTTTAAAATTTACTATTCTTAGAGCCCGTATGACAAGCTTTTAAACTTAAGAAACAATTAATCGATGTGAGAATAATACGCTCATTTAACCATGAAGTGGGGCTTCGCGGCAATGCGGGTCTTCCCTGGGTAGGTGTGCTCACGGCATAGCACTTCTACGCAGCAGTGAAATCACCTTTCTGGCCCACATTTGTTTGGCCAATGCGTGTAAAACAAACACGTGTGCACATAGCAAGATAGATTCACTCAATCTCACTGCACTCACTCCTGCTTGATGACGGGCTTCATGTTGTCGTTGGTGGTGAAGTCGGCCGGCTCCGAGTCGTGGCCGTACGACGGCAGTGAGGTGGAGTCCTCCCCCTGAGAGGTGTCAGAGTCCCCCTGGTCACTGTCCCCCTCGGGGCCCGCAGAGTCACCCTGGTCGCTGCCACCACCTCGCATCGAGGGCGCCTCCACCTGTGTCCATAGCGACAGCAAAGTCGCAGCCGGTGAGAAAAACTGTTATCAAAGCAGTAAGTTAGGTAAATCGGTACAGCTTCATCGTGGAAAAACAGCGCGAAACCGTGACAAAGGCTGAAAAGTACAAAACCAAACGCATGTGGTGACTTGAACCTGGCACTTATATATGAAAAAAAAAAACACAAAAACATACGGTTTATTTACTTAATGGTGAACATTCGACAGAAGTCTGTCTGGTTGGGAAGGAACTCATGGTTGAAACAGAGGGACACCAACCAAGGTTACGACTAAAAAGTAAACACTTTTTTTAGTTCACAAAAAAGAAAAAAACCTAAGGTTTTGGGTATAACTTGGACCCTTCTTCAGGGGTGGCTGGAGCACACCAAAGGCTTATTAATTGCATCATGCATGAGTATGCAAGGCAAGGAGAGGGAAAGGAAAATGTCACATGTTATTCATGTCACATTGTAATATGTCATTCATGTTATTTTCTATGTTCCTTTATTTCATTTTCCAGACAGCGAAGCACTCGTATGGCATATGCCATTCTTCTCCCATGCCTTGCTTAAAAGTGCACGACAATACATAACAACAACAGGTTCTTTTTTTCTTCTTCAACCCTTTCCCTACTGAGTTCTTTTGGCCAGAAACGATACCTTGCAAATGCAAGCATTTCTATACTGAAATGCATGCTTTGAGCATGTTTTTAAATTTATTACTGCACCATCCGTTCAAGCGAAGGAGAACTTGGCAAAATGACCAGAGTAGCTTCTCGGTAGGAGCGGTACAAACCGTGTGGACGAGCTCAGCTCGTCTTCGGTAGGGAAAGGGTTAAGTAAGCTTCAAGTGAGTCCATGCATCAGTGTTCTAATCTTCTGTCTCTGTCTCACTCTTATTTTCGAAGCTTATGTTACGCGCAGAGATCAACTGCACGCCTCGAAAACACCCGGGAATCACTCACATGTGGCGAGGAAGTGGGCAATCCGGCAGCGCACGATGGCAGTGCAGCCGCGAGGGCTGCGGCCGAGCTTCCCACCTGCGGGTACAGGCTGGGTGCGCCCCACAAGGGGGGACCCACCGAGAAGGGGGACTTCTGGTGGCCCCCACTGGTCAGCGCCCCCGGCAACCCGCCAAGGCCGCCCGCCTGAGCCGCCGCCGCCATTGCTGCCGCTAGGGGGCGAGAGAAAGAAGCGTAAGAAAATAAAAGGTTAACAAAATCCCGGCTTTCTGATGCGCTGAAACCACGACACGGTTATGAGGCACACCATAGTCGAGGTCTCGGGATTAATACTGACTATGTGGAGTCCGTTATTGCATATCGAAACCTAAGTCAACGAGTGCTTATGCATTTTAATGGGGCTGAATGGCAAGAAACGGCTGTACTTCATTCCGATTGAAATGCAGTCGCGGCTGCCAGGAATCGAACGATTTGCCCTTGTGCTTATCAGCGCGGCACCACGATAGCTGCTAAGCCATCGTGACAGGTAAGAAGTGTTTGAAAATGCTGAGTCAGGAGACTAACAATGTGAGATGTAGCAATGTTGTTTCATCACAGTAAGACAGGAACAGCGCCAAGAACAAAGACAGCAGTAAGTAAGTGAACTGCACTTCACAACAACAACAACCACACTTACCATGTTGCTGCCTGAGTTGCTTCTTGGCCTCTTTTCGACGGTTGTTGAACCAGTTGTTCACCACAGGCAGGCTCACTTTCTCCCGTTCAGTCAGAGGACGCTCTACAAGAAGGAAGGGCGACCATGAAGATAAGAATTTGGCTCTGTTTATCAACGCGTTTTGATGTAAAAGTCACATATATATTTATATATACAGAGTTCGCCAGTTATCCAAGGATGTCACCTAGCAATACGGCCGGAGAAAGACCAGATATCAGATGATAGTGTTCTGCTTCAACATTATAACAAATGCAGATGGATGCTACAACAAATTATTAGATATTACTTCGTAATATCTAATAATTTGAGCGCTCGTGTAGCCGTCTTGTCTTCTTGTGTCTCGTCCGTTTGTGCTCAATCTATTCCATTACAAGTAAATGTAGTAAGTCTCTCAGCAACATCGGCACGTAACAAACCCATGCTTATGACGCGTATCGCTCAACCTCGTAATAAGACAAACTTGCACCCTCCACAGAAATCCCTTTGGGGAAGAAGCAAGTGAAATACTGCAAGGTATCGCCACGATTAGCGCATCTAGCAAGAACGGTGAGCTCACCAGGTCGCTCGACCGCCTCGTTGCACTCCTCGACAATCTGCTCGCGCGTCTGCGCATCCGGGTATGGATCACGCTCGTAGTACCGCTCCAATACGGCCAGGTGTGCCGACTTGAAGGTGAAGCGCTCCCGCTTGAGTGGAATCAAGTCACCCGTCTCCGAGACCATCCGCTTCACACCGGAGTTGGGGCACAGTTGTGCTGCGAGAGGCATCACGGAAGACCAAAATGTCACTGCCACCACATTATCATCCTTATCAACTACTCACCAAGCCACTGCTCACACACATAAAAAAAACTATCAAAAAAGCAGCTGCTTACGCTGCCTGCATCAATGAAAAAGGATGAAATTTGTGCATATGCGAGAATTACTAATTATCTGACAAGTATGTCAGCTTAGCTGAGGTTGTTATAAACACAACTCACTTTATTTGCTTGTTTTCATCACACAATGAGGTCCATGGTCACTCTGGTGAAGTACGAGGCCGTCGCAAAGGAGCGAAACGGGCGTAGCAAACCGAAGCCAACAGTTGCTTGTTAGGTGACAAGGCAGTAGTGACAAGGTATCTAGTTCCATACGTAAAGAAACGTTGTCAGCTAGCTCATTATCCTTTTTACAAGCAGAAACTGGTACATGGTAAGTGCTTATAGTAGTGTGAAAATGCTACAGAAATGCATTCGGATTGTTTAGTCTTTTCATGTTACGCTGTGTGGTTACGCTACACGAGTCGGCAGTAAGGTAAATATGTACATAATTTTTAATAATTCTGCAGATACTGCTGAAAATGTTTGTGGGTGGTTCACAAGCTGACAGGTTTCGAGTTCACTTCTCGTTGCGTACCGTAATAATCCCCACGTAATAATCCCTGCAATAATCCCCACCGGGAGCTGCGTCCATTCTCCCACCTAATGATGCTTTTGTCTTAGCATTCTTTTTATCAGTGTTGAAAAGCATAGCCATTGGCAAAGCAATTAGTCGAGTCGCATAAATAAGCTTTTAGTTGCACACAATGCCAATAACGCAGTTAGGTTCAGTATTAAATAGCAAATCAATAACTTGAGCTCAATGGCACAGAAATTCCTATCCTTAGGTATACACAACATCCATCAAATGACGATTACACGCCTGTTAAGGTTGTATGTACTTTGAAATGTGGCTATGTGCGGACACTATATGTGCCCATATCCACTTGCAACTCAGCTTTTGACTGTACTCTATTTAATCCCAAATAACTCAAAACCTGTGATAACAGAGAGAACGATCCGAAGTCACCCCAAAGTTGAAACAAATGTGAATAGACGGGGCAGTTATTCAGCTAAAAAATGAGCAAACAAAAATGCACTATCACCAAAACTGGTGCTTCATAACTAGATTTTATTTATTTATTTATTATTTTTTTTGTCTGCAGCTACACTCACCCAACTTCCAAGGGTTGTTCTTGCACGTCAGGTACCACATGTAGAAAGTGTTTTTGGTGCGTTCCGACATGTCGGCGATGTCGCCGCGGAAAAAGCGGCTCACGTACGCCTGGCTGAGCTTGGTCATCTCGGCGATCATCGTCTGCTTGATGTTGTAGCGCATCACGAAGTTGCGGATCTCGGACAAGATGGCCGCCTCCCCCTTCCTGCAATGATGGCCGCACGGCCGTGGTCAGACGAAAGCGGCCGCAGCGGCCAACAACAACTTCGCCGCGGACGACACAAGAGCAGAAGACGCACGAGAAGATCGCACGATGAAAGCAATGCCGGTAGGGGACTTATGGAATGTTCACGCAAAGGCGTTTGGTTTGGTTAATAAAAATACCGTCAATAACACTCGTCACTCTGCACTTTTCAGTGACACAGAGTACATGAAATGAGTGATCTGGAGTGATGTGAAACTATCGGTAAATTGTCTACCAATTGCAATATGCAGTGATGTGATTGGCTGAAGCTATTTTGGAGCAGGTTTTTGGAGCAGTAATAAGTGCATTTTGGAGCAGGAAAAAGGGCTTTTGGAGCAGCCAAGAACACGTTTTGGAGCAGGGAAAACAGCTTTTGGAGCAGCTAAAAGCTCACTGCCAAGTGGAAAAATGGACCGTGTGAAGCAAAACAGTCAAATAAGGAGGAACTCTTTTGAAATAAAGGTTCTGTCCAATAATGGGCATTTGCATAACACCGCTGTATCACCGAACAGCCCCATAAGCGGAAACATCGGCGTTGCAGTCTTGCAATGGCTTAGAGTGGCCGAACTAACAATGCAGGTAGGGTTTCTCTACTAAGTAGAATTTCGGTGATACGAATCTGAAGGGGGAGCAATCTTATCGCACAAAATTTCGTATCATCAAAAAACTAGCAACATCTGTTTTGAAACCACGATATACGCGCAAAACATTTATTTCCATCAAAATAACTCGCGTACGCCTTTCTGGGACACACGTGAGCGGACCAATAAGGGACGGCGCAGCTGGCTGCCGCGAAAGCGCGCGTCGAAGCTTCGCTTGAGGCCAATTGAAAACTAAGTGTCAAAGTCCGCTCCACCATAGTGACAAGCAAAGATCGACACAAACGCCGAAAGGCTTCGTGCCTTTTTTTACGACTATATTGCCTTTAATCTACCGCTGCGTTAGCCGCGTACCTTCGGAGCTCGTAGTCGCTATCGATGGTCGCATTGATAGCGACCGTTGTTTCGTGCGCGGCAGTTGCGGCAAACGGTAGTTCCGTTTTCAATCCGCGTGCGCTGGCCACGCACGTGCCTTCAAAACTACGTCGTTTGTTGCTATGATCGCATCTGCCGCGGTTTTGTCCGCGGTGTTTGCGGAAAGCAGCGTCGCTTTGACTGGGTGAGTGCTGGATGCGCGTGCACTTTCGGAGTTCCGTCAGTTTCGTCAGCGCCATACATGATCGTGTCAAGAGAGACCGCAGTTTCGTCCACAGCGGTTGTGGCAAAACGATAACCATAGTTCTCACAGCGTACGCGCTAGCCGCGCACATACTTCCGAAGCTTCCAGCATTGTGCTCTCGGCCGTCGCTCGACGGATTCGGTACAAAGTTCGTGTCACCCGCCGCGACGCGGAAAAGTGTTCGGACGATCCGAATTTCGGCCCATTCGACACAGTGGAATCCCGCTGAGGAATTTTACGAATTCGTATAAGCCGCTTAAGTTTACATCAACCCCTCCTTAATTGGTTTACTATTGGTTTCGCAAAAAGCCTATATCGGATTGGGTTGCAATTTTTGTCAATGTGGCTAGATCACGCACAGAAATTTTGATTTCCAGATTTTCCCGCCACCGTAAAAACGTAAGAAATGGTCGAAATCCGGGAGACTTGGTAGATATGCACTATGTAGGAGGCTTTCGTTCGTTTGCAGGAAAACTGTTTACGATATCGGAGTCCGTGAACATCCTCGGAAATAAAGATGTGGCCGTATCTGCCCAAGAGAAAGGAATTTAATTCAGAGCAATTCCCAGAACGAAGTCCCTCTGCACGAACCACACGGTCGCCTGAGAACGTAGGTGAACACTGTGAGAAGCCCAAATACGTTTGACATGCAGGTCTTTGGAGTTTTCAGTACACCTGCTGAATTCCGGTGCTACTTCGTAGCCTCAATGTGCCTCTTGCTTGTAGCATGTCGCTTTATGGCTGCAAAACTGTGCTGTCCGCAGCTAATAGTCTGACTGTGGACAATGCAAAATCCACTGCCATCGCTGCCTTGGCGACACCATCTTCGTCCATCTTGTTCAGGATGTCAACATTGAAATTCGTGGAACGACCTGAGGCTCTGAGACGGCGACACATGCACGAACAATGCGAAAAGCAATTCCCCTCAAGAAACGTGTAGTGATACGCTTTTTGCTAATCTCACTGAGGACGGAAGTCCTTGTTGCTAGCCGTTCCAGGGCGAACGTAGTTTTCCATGAGTTTTGCCCCCCTACTGAAGTCGTGTTCCGTGAGAATCCTACGAAGCTGCCAATTAACTGCACCAGTTCACGGCTGGTGCGATGCTTGTCCGCCATCTTACAAGCTTCTCGGTTTGCGATAACCGCGGCTAGGAAACTAACTGTTGTTGTGTCTGCTGTGTAGCTACCCCTAACCGAGGTTAGCCGTAACCGTAGTCAGCTTAACCACGGTTGTCCGTGTGACAGGGGTGTAACACTGGTTCGAGCAGCGGAACTTAAACAATGAGGCAAAAACAAGACAGACAAGGACGTCGCTGTACTAACAACTGAAATTTTATTTCTATGCTGCTCCGGCGGTGCAGTCACACCAGCTCGCGGCGAGCCACTCCTTCCAAGGTGCATATTTGGGGGGTCACGCCAATTTACAGCAGTCTGGAGAGGATTCTGTCGGCCCCCAAAAGCCTGAGCAAGCCAAACCAGCGCTTAACGAGCCTTCCCATGAATCTGCGTCCGGTCAGGTACCCCAGAAAGCGCCGGGCCGCGAAAAATGATGCACGAACCCAATCCTCTTGCGGCAAGAAAATTTTGCCACGCGACAGCTTTGGTGTGTCGTGTTTTGTCGCCGGCGGCACGCTGCGTACGTTTTTACGCTAGTGTGCTTATAGTTTGGCGCAGTTTTGGCGCAAAACAGCGGAGATTTAGCAGGATGTAGCAGGTTTCACGTCTTGGCGCAGTTTGGCGCAATTGGCGCAGCTATCACATCACTGAATATGTACCACAGATAGCACTATCGATTACCATTAATTTTTTTTCTGTAAAACCATCGATTGTGTAGAAAAAACAAAAAAACAAGAAAAAGCTACTGGTAGCCCAATCAATGGTACCGTATAGTTCGCTACTGACAGTGCGATCGATAGGTGTTCAATCCTTCACTAATGATAATTTTAGAAGTATTACGATAACTGACTATACATAACACCCAGCTTACGTTAACAATGAACACCCAAACTTCCACTTTGGTCATGCTAATGTGCATCCTTATATCAATTTGAGTTTGCGAGGAATTTCATTTACTTCTGATCAAATCGTCCAAGCGTGAACAAACCACTAGGAGAGGACGTGGGGAGGGTTGTAGGCAGCAAAAGACTGCATGGCTGTTCCAACAGCTTAGCAAGCAAAAGAAACGCGCTTTTAGCAGCACAGAAAGTACACGGAACAGCCGCAGGAGAGCTATTGCACAATTGCACAAAACATAAATAGTCGAATGTTCGCATGCAATATATTGAAACGCTAAGGTTAAACGAAGAATACCAGTTAGTCGGACAGAATAGCTTTCACAGCTCAGTTTCTGCATACACGGCATCTTAAAAAAACTTTTGTCTTTACTAGGCTAGCCTGATTATGCTATCGTGAATAGATTAAAGCCTTTCTAATGCGTACTTGCATGGCATACCTGTCATGCAAACAGATGTGCTGTGTGGGCTATCTGCCAACAAATTGCGGTAGCTTTTCACAGCATTCGTGCGGGTTTGAAACCTTGTTGGACTAATAAACTTATCACTCAGCTGTAATAACTGTTATCATAGCTGAGTGATAACTGATGAGTTCATAGCTGACAAGTTCATTGCAGCAGCGATAACACAAATTTATGCTAAAACACCATCCCTTGTGATAGCTGTCAAGTGTGATAAGTTTCATCTCTGGTGTGGCAACGCAGTTCCACATTCATGCACTGTCAGCTGTGATAAGTCTTAGATGTGATGCCACAGCCATATGCTGACACACTACTACAACTGAAATACAAGCTCATCAAACTGCAAGATAATGTCTTCTCGGGTGAGTTGCTGCTGGTTGCGCGACATAATTTGCAGCGTCTTTCGTTCAGCTTTATTCTCCTTTGATTCTTTTACTTTACCTGCTGTTCTTGCGCAATCAATTATGTTGAATCTCTCGACAGCGAATTCCTCTCGAATGGAATGACCTATGTAATAAAGGATTCCTTACGTGGCCTTACGTGGAGTGACCGTCAGGTGTGTGGTCTTTACAATGAAGTCACTTATGGGGAGACATGGGTCGCAAAAAATGGTTTTTTAAAGGTTGAGTGAATGGCATGAAATTTAACGCAGCTATTCCGTTTTTTCCACAGATTTGAAATCCCTAAGTAAATTTTTAATAGCTGCATTAGAACACAAGATATGCAATTTCTAACACGTATTTAAGCCCATTTCTTACGGGAACTTTCGGCAACTTTGCTTTGTCAAACACAAAAATAAAGTAGTATGTGGCAAGACTGCCAGGAAGCTGGCCTAGCTGGTGATGCTATTTTTCTTAAAATGTTGTTCACCAAATTATAATTCTCGATGATCTGAAAAATAGTATGAAGCAAAAAAAAATTTCACTCATATTTGCGTCTATTTTGCATTCAAAGTTCACTGAAAACAATTAGATTAGCATCACTGGCTAGACCAGCTCTCTGGCAGTCTTGCCACATACTTTGTTTTTGTGTTTGACAAAGGAAAGTTGCCAAAATTCCCCATAAGAAATATGCTTTTAGAAATTGCACATCTTTTGTTCTAATGGAGCTACTAAAAATCCCATTAGCGATTCGGAATCTGCAGAAAATATTAAATAAGTTGGTTAGTGTCATTAAGATCACCGAACTAATAAATGATATAAAAAAGAGACATACGTCTCCCCTTATATAAACGAAGTATTTTTCAGGTACTGAACACTTCGTTATCAAGGCACTTGACTGTAGCAGGTCTATCAAGTTTGAAAGGCATTCCATTCAGCTGTGAAAACAAAACTGTGACTTAGTTGCTGGCAGCCACCACAGCAAGTCTGTTAACATTGTAGACATGTACTTCTTAGCATGCATGTGTAAAAACTAGATCTAAACTTCAATGTGTTTGTCACGAACAGTAGTTTTCTATAATACACGCATTTACAAATGGCCATTTAGAGGAAACAATAAGGAGCTACTCTTAGTCGTCAAGGATCTCCCAAGTAGTAAGCAGTTTGCCAAGGCACCAGCCACTCAAAGGGACACCAAAGGGACAAAAAAAAAATCACTCATTCATGCATTTACATTTTTTGGTAATTAAGTATGGACAGCTTCATTTATCATTCAGACTCAGGGCTAGACTGGTGGCTTAATCTTCATGAAACGTCAAATTCAGGCAAGACCTGAAATTATGCTTTTTCGCAGAAGAACGCCTGAATTGCGCTCTAGGTTCGACTGGTTGTTGATGCTTTCAGATACCTTTCAAACTAAGGTCGTATGACTGCATTACTCTGAAGACTCTGACTAGACAGTGGTCTACTCTTTGAGATTAACGTAGAGTTCAGGCTAAACCGGCAAAGAACTATTTTTCCAGTAGTGCTAGATTTCGTTTAGTTGGTAACAATTTTATTGAGTACTGCTAGAGAAAAGGGTTACTTTTCTGAATGTAAGCTAAACCGAAACGATTCTTCTTATTCAGTGTATAGAAGTGAATTATTCTTCCACATCACTTTCACGTGCATGTTAGATATGTTCCTGGTTCGGGCTTGCATAAGGACTATTCTTCCAAATCCAGTCTACAGGAATACTTTCTATCCTATTGGGGGGTTAGTGTTTCAGCACCTTTTTTTTCTCATTTCGAAGAAGCACCAATTGTTGATGCAACGTTGCCACAACATGGTGAATGTTGCTTTAAAGTTAAGGTAACAATGCGTGCTAGTAGGGAGATGGCTAGGCTAATACATGGGGAAGGGAAAGGTTAACCTTAACTTCCTGAATTTCATGTTCGAAATGCAAAGATAATGATGTTTGTCCAATGTCATTAAAGGGACACTAAAGGCAAATAACAATTTATGTTAGAGTGAAAGCCCAATGTATGACAACTTCTAAAACGGCAATATTATCAACAGCAGTGCCCTACTTACCGAGAAATTAAGCTAAATGTATCACATGACGAGCGCCACGAGTGGGACATTTTCGAAGTGATCCCGATGACGTAGGGAAGTCGGCCTACAATAAATCACTAGTAATCAAACTAGCAGCAGTAAAAAAAGAACATTCCGAGCATCAAAAGACGTAATAAAAGGCTGTTTGTTCGTTTCCGCTTGATTCATGGAAAACAAAACCTCCGTGGCGTTGCCATGGGGAACGGCGCGCGTGGTGCGCGTGGTTCAAAGGTTCCGTTTTCGCCGAGCTGTGCCTCGCCCGTCTCAGTGGTAGTTTCGGGATCGCGTACTGCCGTGCGTGTTTTGCGCGCTCGTGAAGGTCGCTCCTACAGAAAGTTTGACAAAATGCCGCATGCGTGTGATATTGCCGGATGCCCGAATGGTGCACAACGCCAGTGCTGCAGCAAGGAAACCGGTGTGTCTTTTCACTGGGTGCCGCGGAATGAACCCTTACGCTCGAAGTGGCTTAGTGTCATGCCATTGCGCCAGTGTGCTAAACAGTCAAAACCTCTGCGTGTGTGCTCGCTGCACTTTCGTACTGAGGATTACGAGACCAACCGCAACTTGGTGACGGCTTTAAATGTGCCCATCCGAGCAAGTCTTTGCCGCAGCGCCGTTGTTGCTACTGTGGGTCCCGCTACTTCCGCTCGGCTGCTACTAGTGTCGGCGGCCGCGCAGTAAAAGCGGGCAACGTTGGGCATGGCAGCAGTGACGTATGAGAGTCGTATTTTCAGGCGGGAGATTTGAAGCGCGCTAATGCGATGCGGACCACTAAAAACGTGATTTTATTTCAAAATAAGCACTTCCTTGGCACAAAAGCAGCGCTACGAGGTTTCTGGACCGCTATTTCAACAATCAACGTCGACTTAATATTTGCCTTTAGTGTCCCTTTAAGTTCGCAGTGCTTTAACATATTTGGGTTTCACTCCTTTTTTGCACAGCAATATGCAATAAAAGTAAAGTACAGCTTTACTTCAAAATGGAACATAAACCCTTCCTCTGTTAACAAACAACTCTAGACTGAATGCATAGCTGAGCTCCCAGTTTTATACTACCTTAGAGCTTCTGTATTACTACTAGTACATCTTAAAAAAAAACCTAATTTCAGTTTAACTCTATACGATGGTATAAGCATTGTACTTCACGTACATTGCATGACCTCATTTACAGTAACACAGTACCGGAAGCTTAGCTTTCACTTACGTCGAAGAAAGCTTAATTTTCTCAGTAATAATCAAAATGGTAATAAAACCTGGCCAACTGCCACATCAAGGTATTGACACAAAGACTGATTCAAGGAGCCCGCTAATCAGCAGGTGGTGCTTGCACGCACCTTACCGTCTCCATCACTGCTGTCGCCAATGCCGTCACTGACAAGAGTGTGAAAATGCCACTACCGATATTCTGCGAGACCCTTCCTCTGAGAAATGCCGGTAAGCCTTGGAAAGTACGAAAACAAGCGGATGAATGAAGAAGGCTTGGCTAAATATTGGCACAATCTGCGTCATCGTGAAGAAACGGCATAATAAACAGCATCGACACTAACTTTCCCTTTTTGTTATTCGCTAATGTGCCTGTGCTGGCTACCAAGAGAAATGTGTTATATGGCACGCCAGAACAGTGATTGATGTACCTCGCTCAACTTGATGCTTTCACATCGGTCCCTTTGCATGTGACACCTTGAACAAAATGTTTACGATTGTGAAGGCCTGGGTGCAACATGGAAAAGCTCGGGAGATATCAAGCGACACGATTGGATGCAGAAAGTGAGCTTCTCAAGCAGGACATTTAAAAGCTGCTGCACCTTTCCAAAGGCTCTAAGCGTAGCAATTCCACAGTGACAGATCCGTTTGGCCTGATTCACAAGACTGTCATTTTCCCCCCGTCTCACCCACGTCATGGCATCGTTGTCCATCAGGAGAGAGCTTTCCAATACCAGTCTATCCCCCCCCAGGCCCCACACAAAAACAGTAGGGCGCTGTTGACGTTACAGCATTGACCAATGTCGCCAGCGTCCAGTTTTTAGAACAAATCAGTGAGAAGGTGTTCTCTCCCAATGAATGCCAGCGATGTGATGTGACAGGTTACGACTACGGGAACCAAGCGTTTGCATATAAACGTGCCAATCAAGTCTTTTGGAATGCCTTGCAGCACTCTTATGTTCCTGTAATGTCTATTTGCACTGTGAAAGCAAATTCAGGGCCTCAAGTTATTGCCTCAATTAGAAATGCAACGACGACTGAGTGAGGAATTGATTAACTGAAGACTGACCGATGAAGATTATTGAGGATCATTTTTATTGGCAATGGAAGCTTGCCCAGTAAGGACAAAGTTGATGGCAAATTCTGTTACCTTAGCTACCCTTAAGTTTGGAGATTGAGTGGAGAGGAAAAGCTTTTCACATAGAAACATGGGGCACTTGCGAAGTACAATGTCGCAGTAACACAGCGATTAATGAAGAAATGATGCAGGGGCCTTAGTTGCATCGCATCGCCATGTATGAAGTGTGAGAGTGCAGTTTTCTTAAGCTTAGCTGAGTGACATTACACACTGCTTTACATTACACTACAACCGCCCAACCATCCTTGTGATGTGGAGAGTGCTGTCTCGGGAACTTTTTGACGTCATTATCTATCCACATAATTGTGGTCCTTGTTACAACTAGGCACTAGGCTGCTCTGCAACTCAATTAAACGATGGTTAGTCCACCCAGTGCGATAGACTGGTTGGCTCCGATACCAGCTGCACCTGTCCATGTTGCACGGAAGTGCAGGTAGAGAGGCTGCAAAGACTTTCTTTCGCTCAAACAAGGACTGGAATTTAGGGACCTGTCACGGGGGAGCTGTGAAAGCGACCAGAGGACCGTTGTCCCACAGCGCCATGCATGATAGCCAGAGAACGAAGAAGGCACAGACTAAGCAGAGACAGAGAAGGTAGGGTGATGGATTGAATAAATCTTACGGTGGGAGGAGTGGGTACGCTGACCTTTTCAGCTCGTCGATATCCCCCGATTCCTCTTGGAGGAATTCGTGGGGGTTCATAAGGTACTGCATGGGAACCACACCAGGTGGATACATGTTCGACGAGGCTCCGCCTCCGCCACCTCCTCCGCTGCCGTAGCCGCCGTGTTCCTCGTTGCCGCCCTGGGGCGACGCATTGGCCGAGATCGGGATGATGGTCAGCTCGCTGGGCAGCTTCGCCCCGCTGCCGCCGCCACTACTTGTGGCTGTCGTTGTCGGTGGGGAGGCCACGCTCTCGCCGTTGTGTGGGCCGCAGTCCCCCGTGGCCGAGTCGTTGGACGAGGCGTTCTGCAACTGGTGCAGAGCAGGGCACTGTCACCAGGTGTGGCAGTGCGTGGGGAACAGGTGTGCGTGAATGTACAACGGTGCAGGGGCGTGCCACATGGGAACGGTCACTCGCTCAACGTTACTCTTGGTAAGCCGCAACTGGGCGGCTTAACTGACGGATGCAGACGCGGTACGTGCACTCCGGCAACTCGCTTGCCGCGCGAATCGGTGAGAACCGAATCATGTCTCCGATTGACAAACGCAATCGACTTGCTTTTCATGTTCACACTGTGGGCTGCAAGACTCGATTCCAGTCAATCCGGTCTATGAAGTCTTATAACCACGAAACTCGACTGGGCACGAGAAGGGACCCACCGCATGCACTCTAATGATTTGCTTACGAAACAAATCCACGAGAAGCGTATCAAATCTCTGATTGACAAATATAAGTTATGTGCTTCTCGCAGAATCAATTTGTAGCGGAAGAAACACGGACACAAAAGAAGACAAGAGATCACACATGAGCGCTTCTTTTGAGTCTGTGTTCCTTGTGCTATAGATCATTAACAGGCCAACATTGGCCCAATTCTTCCTTCTCGCAATCACTTCAGTGGAAAGAAACCAGACTCCAATCAATTTAATGGTCTCACACTCGTGAGACTTGATTGCGTATGACAAGCAAGTCGAACGCATCTGTAACGAAGGCGGCGCTAAGTTGGAACAAGCTGGCGATGGCTGTGCAAAGGCAAGCGTGTTGCACCCACCTGTGGCGGCTCCCTGCTGGCCATGTAGTTCCTGGCGGCTGCCGACGAAGACAGCAACCCGTTGTGTCCCCCCGATCCTGCTCCCCCTGTCCCGTGCGTGTCGGCCCCGCTACCCCCGCCCCCTCCTCCCCCACCACCACCTCCGCCTCCTCCGTAGTTGGAACGCCCGCGCGGCAACAGCGCGGGCATCACGGGACACGGCAGCGCGCTGCCCAACTCCATGTCGAGCCGATCCAGCTGCTCAAAGGCCATCATCACCTGCAACGCCGAAATGCCAGTAACGAAAAGAAAATCTCAACTGAGATGACTGCACTAAGTAAAAATGAAGAAGAGAAACAAGAACATGTAGAAATGAAGGAGCTCGATGTAAACCAGCACAAATTGACAAAAGGACAGACTAATGGGCTAGTTGGTAGTACATAATTCACGCAAGGGGATTTTTAAGGGCTCGGTTTCCTTTGTTAGACACAGTATTAATGAGATTTCCCAGGTTTAAATGCACAGATATACCCAATGAAGTGGACGGGGGGATGACCACCACCGTAGCTCAGTGGTAGAGCACCGGACCCGTTATTCGAAGGTCGCAGGTTGGGCCCCTGCTGGCGGCAAGTTTTCTTTTCGTCCACTTTACTTTCTTCACACTTACATCATAATAACTACAAATAACATCCCCTATACTTTCCTTTCCTTGGCTTTCTTGCCTGTTAGTTCTAATTATTGTTGTGCCTAGCAAAGACTGATGTTGTGTCTAGCAAATTATTGTTGTGTCTAGCCAACTGGTACTGAACAGGTACTGTCTGGTTCCGACAGTCACAGCACTCATCTTTCAGACAGGTCTCTCGTTATGCCGGATACTGTGTCAGACATGATGGATCTCCAGTCACGTTAGACACTGTGCCAAACATGATGGGTCTCCCATTGTGTCCGACATGACAGGTCACCAGACATATCGGACACTGTGCCGAGCATGACGGGTCTTTAGTGTCTGACACGACAGGCCTCCTTGTGTGTGACACTGTGTCAGGCATGATGGGTCTCCTGTCATCTGTGTCGGGCATGACAGGTCTCCCGTTGTGTCCGACATGACAGTTCTCCTGTTGTGTCAGGCACTGTGTCGGGCATGACGGGTCTCCCGTTGTCCAACATGACAGGTCTGTCATCTTGGACATTGTGCCAGACAAGACGGGTCTCCTGTTGTGTTGGACACTGTGACTGTGTCAGGCATGACAGATCTTCCATTGTGTCCAACATGACACAGTGTCGCATGTGACAGGTCCCCTGTCATATCGGACATTGTGCCGGCCATGACGGTCCTCCTGTCGTGTCGGATATGACGGGTCTCCCGTGATGTCTGACACTGCGTTGGACAGTTGAGTTCCACGCAGCCTCGAAAAGGGATATGCTTACGCACCTGATCCCGGGTGATGCCCGAGGCCCGGAGCCTACGGATCAGCTCTATCTGTTCAATGGTGAACAGGATGCCCGCCATCCTGCTCCGTTTTCCCGCCACTGTGGCTGCTTCTGCTTCCACTGCTGCCGACACCAACCAATGCCTGTGCCTCGTCCCCGGATCCTGACCCTACAAGGCATCCTGCACCAAAGGACAAGGGAGGGTGCCATCAACATTGTAGTAACATGGCAGACAAAACTGTGTCAGACAAGCAAACCCGATAGCAGGCAAGATCCACTTATGAAAAACAACGAACTGCACAAGCTCTCAGTTGACCATTTCTGTATTACTGATGAGTAATGGTTGTCGACGCAAACAAAAATGTTGTACAAAGCAAACCGACCACGATTATAATCATCAAACTATGCCTAGTTGCACAATCTTTGACACTAAATGGCCACGCTTGTCTACGTTGTGCCTTTGCCTCTTGCTTTTCGTTTTATCACCCCTTCCTCTGATGCCTGCGCAAAGTACTCTGCCCACTCCTCGAAAGACGCCGCCGTGGTACAGCTTTGGCAGAAACAGAAAGTGGTGCTTTCACCTACGAGGACTTGGGTCAATGACAGAGTGCCACGCAGTAGAACCTTCTTCGAACTTTCATTTCATGCGATCTGAGAAATAAAGCAACCTTGATGAACTGAAAAAAAATGGTACTGTTTTGTTCAGGACAGAAAGCACCACAAACTAAGCTAAAAATTTTCTGGTAAACTTGGCAGAAATTTTGTCATTTTTCGCAGCAGAGGAAGGGTTAAACTGCAAAGTGTCCCAAGAGCCAAACACAGACAGCCCACAAAAGGAAGACCCATGTGTACACATGTTCAGTTTTTTATACTTTTTATCCTATACTAAGCTAGGCAAGGCTGTGGAAGCTAAGTGAGCAGTGTAATCAGTAGAAGCCTTGACAAACTACAACTTTGTGGAAGCAAGCTTACATTAAATGATGTCTTATTTAGCAACCTTTGTGCCTTCAGGACATGTCGTACCATGTTTCTTTCGCGATGACCGCTGGTCGCACAAACGCATCACTCTCCTTTTCGGTGGCAGGAATGTTCAGATCTTCAATGCCTTCCTTGTGATAGCTGTGCCATACTTTTCGACCTAAATCTATGAAAGGCTGAATTACGTAATGCTCGACTACGTGCGTCTTTCGATTATGACACATTATTTTCAGTTGTGAATGACAGAAGTCTCTTCAGCTTTTGGACTGTCACCTGCTATACATTATGCGAAGTATACTAGTTGGAAGACCACGTGCCAACAACCTAATGAGCATGCAATTTAAAATTCTCCCATAGTTACCGTTTTTCAAGCTTCTTATGCTCTTGATTGTATCGGTCAAACTTGCTTCACAGGGGCAAAGCTATATAGGAGTTCTTGGTCAGGGTAAAGATTCACCCATTTCTCAACGATCAGCCTAACCTACATGCACTAGTGTTTGCAGTGAGCATGTTTATTAACAATATGATGCAATTTGCCAAGGCAAGAGGGGTAACACATTTGTCTTTGCACCAAGAAAATGGTAGTACTTAGTTTTGCCAAAGGCTGGATAAAGGCTTCAGATATGATGGCAGCCACCAGGGGCGTCAGCTATGCCAATGGCAGCCTCGGTAATTAGTACGCTGAAAATGGCCCTTTGCTGAGCCGATACACATTTTCTCTAAGTTAGGAGAAGTCGTGATGGCAACAAGCCTCGTGTCCTCGATGTCTGCATAAACAGTCGCAGGCCATCGTTACACGAACACTTCAGAAATGACAGCCAGGAGTGTGAGAGATCAGAGGACGTGCATCACCTCCTGGCAGCCGGCCGTCCAACTGCAGGCCTGCCAAGTTGGACTTGGACCGCTGACCAGCCGTTGTCGCCAGCTCATCATTCTGCTTGTCCACCCTGGAACAACAAGGAAGGCAGAAAAAGAAAGGTATTTCACTTTACAAAGGTCTTCAAACGGGCATCCATGCATTCATTTAGTGGGTCCTCAAAGTACAAAGATGTGGAAGAAGCACAGAAGAAAAAATGGCAGGCCAGAAGTGCATGGGCCATGACAGCCTTGAGTCTTCACAGATGCAGAACAATAGAATCATATATAGCTTTACTAATCATCATCAATCCGACAGTGATGGCAATATTCACTATTTTCATAATAGTAACAGTAATAATCACTATGGTCACAGTAGTGAAAGTAATGATTGCCAATGTCATAACAAAGACACTGGAAACAACTCTCGAAACAACCGTGACAGTAACGCCAATTATTTTGTGCCAGTGACAGTAATGACAATTAATGTCACAATGCTGACAGCAAATGGTGCAAATGTCACTACTCCCAAAAAAACTTTTGTCGCAGGATCTGCTAACAATTGCCAACTTGTCTATAAATAACAATGATAACATTTATACGTGCTCACGTCACAAGCGAACCAAGCATATCAATGTCCTTCTGCATGGGCCCATATTTCGAGACAATCTATTTTGTTGTGCGTTCTCTTTTTTTGTATTGATTGGCCAAATCCAGCCACAATAACGGCACAGCACAATCCGTGTCACACAAAGGCCCACGAGCACTTTAAAATTGAAAAGGGCAGTGGATCGCTTGAAATGCAGGCCTTAAGCTAATTAACTAATTAAGTTAAATAATTAATTAAACAAAATATTTATTACAGCCCTGTACCTCACTATTTTAACATAGTTACGAAACTCCTCACATTTGTGTGACAGGACCTCAGAAACTTAGAAACCACTAGTGTCCCGTCACAATGAACGGCTACTGCACTTGAAAGTGGTGCTTATTTGGGAAGCGCACATTGTTCAAACAATTGAAAGGGCTCTTGAACAGAAACAGCTTGAACAATGGCTATCTTGCCGGTGATCTAGATGCCTGCCGAGTGCTGCGATGTGTAATCACCCCACGTGTTTGGCACATTAAATGAACGTCAACAACATTGTCCTGCTTCAGAAGTCTTTGGAAATGACTGCTAAGGACCTGGAAGTTGCAGGTCAGTCACCAGTGTGACTGCCTGGTACGGCAATGCACACCAGTGACTGACGGAGGCCTGTGACTGTCACGGCACAGCTATCTCAGTGACTGTGATGCACTCAGGTCTGTTTCTCGTGCTTGTTTCAAGCTCAACCAAGGCAACGTAAAATAACCTTTGGCATACCATGCTCCCATGCCACTGATTGCCCTGCAGCTTTACAACTCGAGTCACAGAGCCGGGAAATTGGCAAATGAGTGACTACACCAAAATGGTTGCTTTCTTTGACCAATGTGACCATTTGTGACCGTTGCTTTGCGACCAACTCGGTCACGCAACCTCGATCACTTGCCAGTGTAATACACTCTTAGTCCTTGAGAAAGAACACTTCATGTGAATTGAATGCACAAGCTAATTCTATGCTCAAAGTCACGAATGCAAGGTGGCCAAGGAGTTATTTTTAAAATGCAGTCCTTGAGCTTAATGCATCATAGATAAAGAAACATCAGATTTTTTTTCAGGATGTTGCCGAGGTAATGATTTTAAGCCTTGAACTTTTGTCATGAAAAGTGAGGAAAGCAGGGCCACGTCAATTAGAAGAGAGCAATCGTAATTCAACTAAGCCATTTAAGACTCGAACAGGCAATAAGGAACACGTACCCACAAGACATCAAATTCTCAGTTCTTCGTTTTATTGAGGTAACTCACTGTTTTCTCAAACAATGCATAAAAGCAAATTTTCTTGTTTTCTTATTATTTCATCTCACTCAAATATTTCTGCTTCACTCACTTGCTCCCTTGTACTTTTGCACAAATAAAGGATATTAAGTTGCATTAGTAAACGATGCTGCTGAATTACCAGAATTGTTCCCTTTTCTACAAGGGCAGAATCTGGCAGATATATATATATATATATATATATATATATATATATATATATATATATATATATATATATATTACTAAAAGCATCCCCTATACTTTCCTTGGCATTATTGTCTGTTAGTTCTCATTAATATTGTGTATAACAAAGAAAACGAGCCCTTGAAATTAACACTTCTTTCCTTCATTCATAGCGAGGGTCTCGTTCTGGCAGACTTGATGCTTTCAGGTAGTATGCGAGGGATTATTGGTCAGCTGCCAGCTCGTAATAAGTTCACGTGTTACGTGACGCCAACAAGGCAGAAAAAGAGTGTTCCACACTCGCCGTCATGGCTACTGGCGGCGCTGACTGACGCTCCCACGTTTAAATGCACACATATACCCTATAAAGTGGACGGGGGGATGGCCGCCGCGGTAGCTCAGTTGGTAGAGCATCGGACGCGTTATTCGAAGGTCACAGGTTCGGTCCCTGCCCGCGGCAAGCTATCTTTTCGTCCACTTTTCTTTCTTCACAATTACCTTAGATTTATTACTAAAAACATCCCCTATACTTTCCTTGGCATTATTGTCTGTTAGTTCTCATTAATATTGTGTATAACAAAGAAAACGAGCCCTTGAAATTAACACTTCTTTCCTTCACACACACACACACACACACACACACACACACACACACACACACACACACATATATATATATATATATATATATATATATATATATATATATATATATATATATATAATGATGACGACATCATCTAAAAATCCGTCCCTCAGTTCATCATAATGTAATACACTTTAGCAATGTTGACTCAAGTCTATGAAAGGTTTTGCTTATCAAGAAGGAATGCAATGAATTTTAGAAAAGGTAACGGCACGAGCCAACAAGTTCAGCAAGCTTGCGCAGTGCTGATGAGGCTTACATGAGGTGCAGGGACGTACGGTGGCGCCATCTTCTGCAATTTATTCTCCGCAAGTTTATTCACAAACTGTTCATCATCTTGCTGATGTGAAACGAAGGATGATACGACACACTGGCTACAGTTCTGAGGCCAGCACTCAGATAAAAAAAAAAAAAAATGGGACCACATTCTACCAAAAAATGTATGTAGACAGTCTATAGACTGTCTAAATCGATTGTTGTAAGGGTTGAACTGCCCTCACAGATATCTAAACCGTTCACTACCGGAATGTTTTTAAGGTATTTAGCCACCCTTTAAAGTGAAGTTTTTTTCTTCAAAGAGAGTGAATTTTTATTTTTGACATTTGAAGATGTACAGGCACTCAAAATTTCAGAGCAGAAAAATTTATATCTCTATTCGATTCCATCCAAAAGTTACGGTCTTTTTCATACCTGCCCTTAAACTGGAAATGTCATGTTTGGAAACTTAACTCTTGCTTTTCCCAAAACTTGACTTTCAGTTGTCGTTTGTTGTGCAAAAGCTCATAACTTATGAATAGATCAATATTTTCCAGTAAAATTTTCCATGCTTTTTGCCTAAACATTAGCCTGCGCGATGAACTAGGATAATTGAAAACCATGAATAAGTTCTGATGTTATAAGATTTCAACAGAAATGCAACCTTCTAAAATGACAATTTTTGGTTGTTGGGACTATACATAATATACTTAATATTGATTACAGCACAAAGATCCTAGTTCGTTGCACAGCCTAAACACAAAGCTATAGTGCTGCTGCACAGCTTGGGCTAAGAGCATTTGTTCATGGCCTGCTCGATTTCTTTCGCCATATCCAACAAGCTAGCCGTATTCATGTGATCACTCATACCACGTCACCTCGACGGCACTGCCAGCCTTTCCAGTGGTAGCGCTCGCTCCTATCCTGAGCAAGCTGTGACGCTGCACCAATGAGCTGGCGCAAAGGTCCAAGTGGAAAACTTCGAAGGGAGCAGCCTTTTGTCTTTACCTTCCTCAGTATTTAAGGAACTTTTCTTTTCCCCCTTCAGGCGAACGAAAGAGCAGATCTGAGAGAATGCTTTACTTGTGTAAGCTATTACAAATTACAACACTGCTATTTAGTGTGCCTTCAAAGCAAAGAAATTATTTTTATCTTACCCTTTTGCAAAACAAAAAATGAACAAAGAAATGAACAAAAACATGAACAAAAAAAATTTTGGTTTGTTCATAGACTTCTTACTGTTTGTGGGTTATTGGTTACTGCAAAAGTAACTATCCATGATGGGCAATGCTGGTAATAACACCTGATGATGCCAAGCATAACCAGACACACAAGGCTGAGATATCGCATTGAGTTACACGTTTTACTTAACTGCTGGTGTAAAACATTGAGACAGTGAGATAACCATTAACTCCACCTACTTTTATTATTTTCTTTCGACGAGAACATTGACGAGACGGAAAAAAATTTCAAATGTATTGTGGTTGAACAAAATGGCACAAGATGTCGCCACCAGCTCCGCAACTGCCTGGTATCAGCAAACGTAAGTTTATGGACAAACTGAAAAGCTCTGCCAATAAAGTAATTTCAAAAATTACTCATGGTGTTCCCTTATCCAGGGTACCACCGCACCCTTGCAATTGCTGCCTTAGACGGGACGCCTAAATAACCTGTCTTACAAATGTCCATATGGTCATACTGTGGACAGACCATACTGTGCATGCAATTTTTCTCGCAGTCGCTCGTGGAGGATTCTACCATATAAATGCAATACAATGAACTACAATGCTTCATGGTCCCATGCATCTTTGAATTTCCAGAGACCAGACAAGCGTTCCCCGGCCGCCGGCCAGACACGTAATCAGAAAGGCGGCCAATGGCACCCAGAAGCGTATCTTTCGTGCTTCGCAACATACGCACGCAACTTTCATGCGTGCCTGAACAATAAGACAAACTCTTTTGTGGCTCCACGACCTGGGTCTGACTGGCTATTTCTGTTTGCTTGCTGCGTGGGAAGGCAATGATGAAATGTATGGCATTAGAATAGAAGCCTGAGCGAGTCGGTAGGGATTCATACTTGTGAAGAGTAAACGTTTACAAGTATGAAATTAATGAGCACTAACAGACAAATAATGCCGAGAAAAGTATAGGGGATGTTTTTAGTAGTAAATGTAAGGTAAATGTGAAGAAAGAAAAGTGGACGAAAAGATAGCTTGCCGCGGGCAGGGACTGAACCTGCGACCTTCGAATAACGCGGCCGATGCTCTATGGTAGAGCATCGAACGTGTTATTCGAAGGTCGCAGGTTCGGTCCCTGCCCATGGCAAGCTATCTTTTCGTCCACTTTTCTTTCTTCACATTTACCTTACATTTACTACTAAAAACATCCCCTATACTTTCCTTGGCATTATTTGTCTGTTAGTACTCATTAATATTGTGTGAAACAAAGAAAACGAGCCCTTAAGATTAGCACTTCTTTCCCTCAAGTATGAAATGATGAAACTTACAAGCCTGGAACTGGAAGTGTTAGAAGAACTATAACCAGCGAGAGATCAATACTACTTTTCAGGCGAAGCCTCAGCCGGTATAGTGCTGTTCGGTAATGACGACAGGTCCATATAAACCTTTCGCATCTATCTGTAAGGTTGGCTGAAGATTTCGAAACTCGCAAGCCACATGTACAGCTTTTCTCTACCAATGGTAAAGAGCCGCTGACAAAAAGCGACAGAATAATAATAAAAAAAAAAAGCACGGCATAAACAAGTGCGGCCAGGTGTGTGCGTGTAACATAAGGCATGGTCAGTGTTACTCGTAATATATCGAACTTCCAAGAAAAGGCCACAGTTCGGAAGAGCTACAGAGAAAAATGTACAAAAAGAAAACCTTTCCTGACAGGGATCCCCGTGCCTTGCGACGAACAAAGAGCCTTGTTTTCTGATCGTTCGTTCTGGTGTAACAATAACGCGCGTCCCCCAACAATAGCTATTCCACAACTCATTTCTGTGCTTGTAGGCTACAACGTAGCAAGTCCTCGAAACATGCCTAACTTTAAATGCACAAAAACCACCAGTCCTTTTTCGCTGCGCACATTTGTAAACAATGCACAATCGCTGACGGAAGTGCCGACCAGGCCATGTAACGGCGTGCGGTACTGAACATAGACCCCGTTCAACCTGTCTTAATTTTCTTACAAAACAACTAGCAGTGCTATGCTATATGTAGGTCATAAAAGGGCACATCAGTGACTGAGTGAGGGAACTGTTTTGCAAAAGGGTTGATATAGGTCAACTTGACCAAGCACGGCAAAAAAGAAAAAAAGAAAGGGCACGGCTGTAAGATGTTGCCCCAACAAGACAAAAACAGACATTAAAAATGTATAGGAAACAGCAGAAAAAAATAAAAAGAGTTTCAAAGCAAAGCAAAAGCTCTCTAGATGACTGGCTGAGATTTCTTGCTGGGATGCTTATCGTTTAGCTCATTGGCTAATCCTACAAAATGCGTGTCTGCTTTGATGTAAGGATATTTTGAAGTTCACTCCGCAAGTTGTCTTAAGCCTCACTAAGTGATGACATGAGAGAAGCCATAATGCATTATTTTAATTGAATCCATGGTTATGCAATTAAATTTGCTAGGAACAACGTCTTGCGAAGTATTACCTATTCTGCAATTTCTTTTAAATTATAGATGCTGCATTCCCATGTAAGCAGTCCAGCATAATGTATGATTTTCGTAATGTTTGCACAGTGGTCCGGCATCATGCAGTATTCCTTGATAATGTTAACATAGTGGCCCAGCATAATGCATTATCTTCATAATGTTCACTTCAATGATTTGTATCATCTTCAATAGTGACTCTATTTCACTGCTCAAAACGTGCCATAGCTGACCAGGGAATCACGGTGACAGTTCAAGCGTAGGCTACAGTGTCCATAAGATGCCAATTGTAACAAAAAGTAATCAAAATATTAAAGGTCATAAAAGTGTAAAGACAGATTTCTAGAGATCAGAATGACACAAGTTTATTCCACTAATGTATAGTAGCGTCAGTCCCTACACTGCACAGCAGTGCTCCTGCACGTGATGTTTATTTAATATGCACCGCAATTCTTGTTAAAATTGCTCTCCGCACACTTTTCCACAATGAAACCCATCACTTGCAATAAAATACTACATTATCTTGAAAGAAAGCAAATAAACGTTAATAATGGGTAGTACTCAGCTAATACAGTTAACATTCTTGAGTCTATTTCCCATGATACTATAAGAGCAAGAAGTACCTACTGCGAGGAGTACCCTCACAATGTGGCATTACAGCACATTCTAACATTCCATTGTTTTCATAAGCATAATTTTTTTTCTAGGACAATTAGTAGACGTAGTACAGGCTTTTATTGCACAGAGAAACAGCAATGAAACTAATGGCATTAATGCACTGCGAACATACAGTGAGTAAAATGCAATGAAAATACTTAGCAATAAAAGCTAAAGATAGCAAAAAAAAGGGGGGGGGGGGGGTGGAGACATAGCCCTAGACTAAACCATCTGTGCTTTATTAGTGTGTGCACATGCCTTTTTTTTTTCATACATACTCACAACATTGAGCACTTCCAGAGATCTATCCACCTCAGATATGATCAAAGGTAAAACACGGCGGCTTTGTTTCTTCCAAATAAATTCAATGTAGCACATCTTCACTTGCATTAGCACGTGTTTCATAACACTAAGAGTAGATGAAAACAAGGATTTCATACACTTCCCACTATTCTGCTTACACTTTATTTATTTGTACTAACAAATACATGAACGAAAGAAGGGGAACCTTTGTGTCTACCTTAATCCATTCCAACTTTTGTCATAGTTACTACAGTGCAGTTAAAGACAACAATTAATGTCTCCAGTGCTGTCCTTGACCTAATTGTCAGTTGGATTCATTTGGTTGCACTAGCTAATACAATCACGCTAGAAGTGAACCAATAAAGAAGTACATAGGATGGTGAAGAAAATGTGAAACTTGCGTGGAATTAAAAGAACAAAATGCCAGCGAGTTTACAACTCGCGCTTCAATCATGACCTCTGTCCGCAGGGCCACGCGAAACAACTGTCACCACGAGTAGTGCGACATTCCGCAGCAACGCCCCACGCTGGTTCGCTCGAACAGCCGACAAAACGAGGCGGACGGAACTCAATGAACGAGTACAACCAGATGATGGATGAGCCGACTGGTAGTCAGCACAATGCAAACTAGTGCTACGTGTTACAAAAAAAAAAAAAAAGAGCAACCATACCCATTCACGAGGAAGACAATATGTTTCGGTAAGGTCAGGTGAGTTAGACGGTGACTCACTACTCTGAATACAGAACAGAACAATGCGGAGAAGAGAAAGCACAATTTCATTCATTCCATTTCTTTCTCCGCAGAGTTGTGTTCTGCGCATTGACCCCCCCCCCCCCAACAAACTTCAAATTAATGACACATTTAGAGCAATAGCATTAAGCGGGACAAAGTGGAAAAAGAATTGTCGGGAAAATGGAGGCAAGTGAAGCTTTGCATCTGCGTGCCTGGCGTAGTATTTTTCTCACATCGCTGCTCCCTAGTAACTGTTTCCTTCCTTCGTGCCGGGAATCGGACCATCATTTACGTGCTTAAGCAGCGCAACACTTCAGTTGCCACAGGCAACAATGGCAGTCATAACCAGGCAACAATGAATTGTGGCAATGTGAAATGACAGGTCACCTCGGTAACAGATAAGATTTCCGTATCAGAAACGGCTGATCGCCGACAAGCTCATGATCGAGAGAAGCATTAATTATTGGAAAATGGTGCATACAAATACGCATGTGACCGGTGCACCTTTGAGGGTCGCATTTCTTTGCGCTCACAGGCACTGAGTTTCTTGTGTACACCGCCACCGAAATCTGCTCATTTTAGCTTTGCTTGCAGAAAAGCGTAACCAATTGTTTGCAGCTCTGCTGGCGTATCCCACACGTTACCAGCAGCGTTGCCTCGCCCTGACTATCAAGGATATTGAAGGCGATCAGGGTGTGATTAAAGGTAGTGCTCAGACATTTCTCTCGCATTTACAGCTAAACTGTCGCTGAATTTTCGATGCCAGAGTCTGGCACTCTACTGTAAAATGTAATTTGGCTTTGGAACGGACAGTCGCTGCCATTAATTACATGACAAATTTGAAGCAATATATGTTACATCAATTTTCAGTTTTCTGCTAGTGCATTTTTTTTTTCTTGCCTGGACTCTCAGTGATGCAAGAGTATTCGTTACCAAGTGCAAACGTTACGAAAAGAAAGAAAAAGAAATTTTAAGCGTCATTCTAAATGTACATGTCACAGCGTGATAATCTGATGATAAGGCAAGCAAAACGGGACTCTTATGGGCTGGTGTGACAAAGTGATTTCTTCCAGCTGATTGTACTCTCACATTCAGTCGTTCATGAACGGCCAATCCTAGTGATTGCACAGGCCGCTCAGAAACACTAATGAATAAAATGCAGCAAGATGGGTAAATGGGCTTTAAGCCACTTTATCTTTAAATACTTATCATGGGCAAGAAAAAGGAACGCCAAAATCAATGGGATATGGTGCTTTGTTTTTTTTTATCAAGTGTTGCAGGCTTTTGTTGCAAATTGTATGTTTTGAAAAATCAATGCTGACAAAGCAAAATAGAGTGATTGCATTATCTCAGCCCTGGATACAGCCTTTGAAACATGCCACAGTTGTGACTAACAGATAACGAGCATACGGCTTTAAACTGTGCTGGCTCGCGATGCTCGCACTTGTCTATGCTGCCGGTGATACGTTAGCATAACATATGCTTCGGTACTGCTAGGCTAGGCGCACAGACATGTTGAGGGAGGAGAAAACACACTAGATGCGAGCTCAAACTTGGATCAGTCTCTCAGTAGTCGCACCTGTTGCAGTTTATCTAGGCCACACTGCCGCTGCGTATATGTAGAAACAAGCAAACAATGAGCATTATATTTCGCACATATGTCTTGACAGCTAGTGACAGTCCAAATGTTCTGCCTCCTCCCAGCCTTCGTAGTCAACATCGTGTTTTTCTAACCGCGTTGCAAAATCAGGCCGGCGCAGGTTTATGTGTGCCATGCCTTTGAAGGGTCACTGCACAAAGCTAGAAATGCATGAATCTTCTTGGAAGTTCTGGGCAGTTCTGAGAAAGCATACTTTAGCGACGTTATCGAACGGCAGGAAAAAACATGCCCCCCCCCCCCCCCTCGAGTTGCTACTGTTTTTCACAGCCTCTTCCTCATTGCCAGCACATGACATTTAAAGAAAGCAGTAACATCAGCCCAACACAGAGTTTGTAGTGTCACATTGCAAGCCATAAAAACACGTTACATCTCTTGTACGAAAGGCGGGAAATTGTCCGAAGGGTTGTTTTCTGTATTATACACAACTGAAGAAACAATACTAATGAATTCAAAGGTTATGGGTTTGGATCCCACCGACAAAAACTATGATTTTTCGTCCACTTTAATTTCCTTCAATTTAAGTGAGAATCATTACAATACATTTAAGAAACCCCGAATAATGTCCTTAATTGTCTGTCGGTTTCATTAGTTGTGTATGCTACATACACGTAGCTAATATGCGATAAGCACTAGGGAGCATGCCCAATTTGGAGCACCCGTGTTCATATTCCCGTCCCTGCCAGTTTTACGAGGTACACAGCACAGAATTACTTTTGTCAACAGCCGCTGAATAAAGGTTATCTTAAGGTTGAGCATATGTTTTAACAATGACGGTAGTCTTTGTAAGAGCCAAGATGAATCGCAAGACCTGTTACACAAGTCAGGTGAGGCAGCTTGAATAGGGTTGCCACCTGCCCGGTTTTGGACCGGCCGGGCCGGTTTTTTATACGAGGGGCCGGTCGCCGGTCCGCACCTAAGACCGGCCTTCATTGGCCGGTTTTTCGCTCATCGTATCCCGAGTTTTTTTTTTTTCTCCGTGTTGACCGCACGTGTTGACTGAGGTATTCCACCTGCGCGGTCGGGAAAAAGACTGGGGAAGAGAAAAGACGGGCGAAACGTGACACCTGCGTCGCCGCAACGACACCGTGTGTCGATTCCCTACATCGCCGGTGCCAGAGCACGGCCGGTCTGGAGGCGCGCGCTCGAAGGAGCGAGCGCGCGGCCGTGGCCAGAGAAGCAATAGCCCGTATACTGAGAAAGGCAGGGGCCGACGTCGCCCACAAGCCATCCACCACCATCGGCAGCTTCATCCCTCGTCCAAAGATCGCGCACCTGCGGAAAAAGCTCAGGGCGTCGTGTACCGGATCGCGTGAGCCGACTGCCCCGCTTCCTACATTGGGGAACCAAGAACTTCCATGAAAGAATGCGGCAGCACAAGAATAACCTCCGTCAATTGAACCGAGAACGGAGCGCAGTAGCAGAACACTGCGAGCGGTTTCTCCGTCCCGTCGACGCGGTGATTCTGGCAAATGAAAGGAACCCTCGCCGGCGGCTCCTCCTCGAATCCTGGCACATTCAGCAGACAACAGGAAACACCAACCGCTCTACGGGGACATTGCCCTCCCTCTCCTGCCACCGATCGATCGTTGGAACATAGCGAAAATCAGTATCAGTAGTTAGTTACGTGCTTCGCATCATGAGCACGGATTCTCCGCCTTTGAAAAAGCGTAAAATACGTCAATGCACGCTACGGAAAGAGCGGAGATCTCAACCCGAGTACGAGAGTTGGCTCCTGCCCACTGTGTGCTGCTTTTATTTGTGCATTGGGTTTATTTGGCTCAATGAAAGCAATGTTCCGTTAAATGTCACTGCATGCCGAAGAATTGACATAGCGTCTATTGTTCAACATTATTTTGATCTCCTGTTAACCCCCCCCCCCCTTCGTCGAAGGGCCGGTTTTTTTTTCGGTAAAAGGTGGCAACCCTAAGCTTGAAACCTTGGCTCTAGCATAAAACACTCCTCGTTCAACCACTGCGATCACTTTATTGTCTCCGTTTCTTTTTTTTTCCCTCTGTTTTTTTTATGAGCAGTAAGAAAGGAGGCCTTCCTCTGTTCTTGCGTAAATTTGAAACCCCTGCTGCCAAAGGGATTGTAAGTTTACACAAAACATGTTTCAAATTTGTCGAAAATTGCAGCAACTCAACTGGCGATTAGCCGAAATGCTAAAATATGTGCTTAATTAACTTAAATGCTATACCAACATCAAAACTCCCCTTTCCCTTTAGTATCGATTCGCGGCTACAAGTCCGACCGCATCGTTATCATCACCACCACCCCAACCGCCACTATCATCATCACCATAACGGCCTCGGAAGAACGCGCGAATACTGAATAAATACGTAAAAGAAGCCATTGCCACACAACCACCACACAATGAGTTGGCGTCAGGAGGAAGAAATGTGCGGCCCCAAAACGCAAACGTAATTCACTTACAAACCTCCTCACCCCGTTGCCAAAGCAGCGCCGCCGAACGGGAGGGAGGAGAGAAAACGAGTAGTTTTCCCCGAGGTTCCGCGAGAAATACGACATAACAGAAAGCAGAGAAAAGCAAAGATGAGTCGAAACAAAAGAAGCCCGGAGATTCGAAAATAGTTTATCTTCCGCCGCCGTTTCCGCTCCGGCAACCGCCGCCCCCACGAATCGCATGCCATCTTTCATCGAACGTAACCGCACCCAACGTACGTTCCTGCGCGCGGTACGTACAGTCAACCCGGACGCGGCTTATGTGCGTGCTTCCTTCCAGACCCGAGAGTAACTGCAAGATGCGAGATAAGACGAAAGAAGGAACGAAGTACAAGAAACGAAAAAACGCCGTGGCCTCCTCTCCGCAAAGAAGAGAGAAAAAATCGATTGCGTAAGAAGCGAGGAGCGTGTGGAGAAATACTACCACCACTACTAGCTCCACGCAGCGGCAAATAAACGCACACGCCGGCAGCGGCGGTAGCGCCCCCCCCATCCCGCCTCCCAAAAACGACTCGAAATCAGAGTCCGTCCGTTTCGCCCGCGCGCACGTAGCAGATGGATTATCGCGCGCAGCGTTTAGCACAGAAAAGCACGCGGCTGTAGCAAACGAAAGAAACGGAGGTCGTTTTCGGCCTGGATACGATGCGGAGATGGATTATCGCCATACTGTCAATAACAGTAGATTCGAAACTACGGCAGCGCCGTACAAACACAGAAACGCGGGCGTGCTCTAGCCACGCTACATGAGAGTAACATGGCCGCTGAATTATAGAGTAGACAATGGAACGTTTTTCTTAGATGGTTCGTTGAGGGGGAGGAACGACTGCCGAGAAATAAATAAAGAAGTGAGCGTGTATACCAAAGGAATAAATAATGCCTCCGGCGAGCACGTCACTCGCCGCAGTTGCGGAGGCGCACGATCGACGGAGATACAACGCAACGACGACGATAGATACGAAGAGCAACAGCCGAAGAAGTAGAAGTAATCGAGGCGAACGGCGGTAGGCCGGCGAACGAGCAATTCTGTTTCGTTCCTCTTTAGGTTTTCGCGGGCACACACACAACTCTTGACGTCTGTTTACAACGCGCTGACGTTTATGACGTGAACGTAAAGAAAGAGCGCGCATGCGCAGCGGACGTATACGCAGACGCGTTCGTTGCAAATCATCGAAAGATAGATAAATATAGTACGCGAGAGGATGTAATAAGGGGGCGTGAGTGCAGTATCGCCGAAGAAAGGAGTACAATAAAGTGTGCGTGTGTGTGGGGGGGAGGGGGGGAGGGTCTCTACGTCGTTGTTTACGATTTCGGAAAAGACCACGTCACAACGATATGTACACATACAAAAAAAAACGTGGACTGTATTGCACGGTATGTGTAAGCCATTGGAAATAAGGAACGGGAATGGGAGACGGCGGAATAAAAACCTGAAGGAACGATTCCTAGGCCGCAAATAACAACTTCAAGTACTCGAATGAACAGCAAAAGAATACGAATCGCAGTATATATCAGAATCAGCATTAATCAGAAACAAAAGGGTGGTCCCATCCCCTAAATTGACGTTCACGAGTGAAAAGGACCAGGAGGGGTATGAGGGGGGGGGGGGGAGAAAAAGTAATAACGATAAAACGCGTACAACGTTAAGAACAAAGGCGTAAAATCGAAGAGCGCGAGCGCGCCCGTTTCGTACGAAACTACGGCCGAGTCCCATAAACAGACGATAAAAAATAAACGGAGCAGACGACAAGAAAAAAAAAAAGGCCTAGTAGCTTACATAACGCTGGCGCATCACAGTGAGAGATATAAACGGCCACGGAAGAATGGGAAATACGCCTTTCATAAAAAAACCCCGGAACCCGTTCGCGGAAGACGGGGAAATAAAGGAAGGAAGAAGAGACGAGCGAAGAAGCAGGCCTAGCACTCTCTTCAGGAACAAAATCATGCGGGACTACGACGAAGGAAGCAGAAGAAAAAAAAAGGCTTAACGCACGACCGTCCGCAATAAGAAACGGGGTGCGAGGGAAAGGGACGTACACGCGTAGAGAGGGGAGGGCCATAAACAACAATTTAAGAGATTGGGAGAAGAATATAGGGGATGAAGAAAAGAGAAATTAAGGAAGAAGACGAGAAGGAAGGTAAAACGGGGCGGGAAAGAGGGAAAGCTTTCTCTTTTTGTTCCGTCTTCGGCGTTCTTTTTTTTTTTCGTATCTTTTGAAGAAACGGGTCTTCTTCTTCTTCTACTGCTTCCTCAGCCATTCTAGATCGTCTGTCTTGGAGCACCAAGAGCAATCGTTCTCCGGCGGCAACATAATAGCGGAAGCATACATGAATTCAGAAAGGGCTCGCATAGCTATGTACACACGGCGGCTTGGTATTAACGGGCGCCGTTATGGGAGCGTGCGAGTGTATGAGAGAGAGGAGTGAAAGAGGGAGAGGGTGTGTGTGTGTGTACGCGTGTTCAAATCATGCGGGTCGAAAGATCCTTGCTCGAACAAGACGAAAAGAAGCGCGAAACACGGTCACAAGAGAAATGCGAAGGGCTAAAAGCAAAGAAGCAAAACAATCTCTCTCTCTCTCTCTCTCTCTCTCTATATATATATATATATATATATATATATATATATATATATATATCACATAGTGGGTTACTCCAGAAGTGAGCAGGAAAGGAGCGCTGAGGGGGAAAGGGTAGGGGGCGCAATAACGCATATAAAGGAGGCTAAAACCATGCGCGGGGCGGGCGCCGCTTCGACGCCATTACTTTTTTGTCCCCTGTAATATATTTGCCCTCGGCCCGCCCCCACCACTCTGTTATGTTTGCTTCTGCTGGTACGCCAGAGATAGCGGTGCAGAGGAACATAACTCCGTGTACCGAGGATACTGTACAAAGTATACATGGCAAGTATACACACAACAGTGTACATAAAATATACGCATCATATCGTGCTTCTGGGAAGTAAAAACCCCCGACAAATATGTTATTATTAAGTGTATATAACAGATGGCAGCGAGTTAACAGTACAGGAGGAATAGCTGATATGAAATTAATGGACCACAGCTTCGCTTGTCCCGCGTGCTCTTTCCGGGAGTTATTTTTGCTCCCCGGTGGTGGAGTGTACGCAAGATACTCCTCGGTCGGAGAATACAAAGGAACGATTTACGCCCATACGGGTTTCATTTTGTCCCATAGCGAAAGGTGTGCTTGAATATGCACCTTTAGCTGGAGCCCCTGCATGCATTGCTCCCACATTTACTCCCAGCAACTTCACGTTTGCGCCCTATCTTTGGTAGCACGAACACTGACTGACACACTTGCTTCTCTCTGACGCACTTCCGGTCGAGCACTTACTTCCGATTTCCCGAATATTCACAAAAAGTCTTCTAAACAGTATAAATCGATGGTCCCGGCTCAAGTCAAGAGTTATATCGGATACCTACGATACCGGAGCACAACTTTACATAAGGTAAGGATTAATTAGCTGTCGGGATAATTAATGAAAATTGATTGATAGAGCTCAGTGAAAGATTGCGAGCAGCTGGGATCGTTGCGGCACCTGGCGGAGCAGATCTCAATCACGCGCTTCCTTCTGCGTGGCCTCCAAGATCCGCTTCGGCAGCGCGACGAAACGCAAACGTTAAACCGAGCAATACGCCAGGGGCACACGGGCGCCCACGTGCGAGTGCCACTACAAGACACCGAAGATAAGGCTTAGCCCTTACAAAAATGGGTTTGGACAGTCTATAGACTGTCCTAACCCATTTTTAGACAGTCTATATGTAGACTCTCTACATACGTTTTTGTACAGGAGGGCCGCCTCAAGAAGTTCGTTTCGCGTTTCAAATCATTGAATTCCCCGAAGCGGCTCATTTCGCACATGCGCCGCGATACACTCTAAAAAGAATGAAAATTTACGCCCCCCCCCGGGGCGTAAATCGCTGTCCAGCAGAAACTTATCGCGTCCACAGAAGCAATCGTCATCTTGAGTGGCGTGCATTTTTTTTTGTATCATTTTAACGCTCAGCACAGGCACAATCCAATCGGGAACACGAGTGCTAAGTGTGTCGATGCGTCTCTGGCAAGAAAACAGCGAGCCCAAAGTGTCACAAATTATTGTTCTGGGTCAAGATAAGGACGCGACCAGATCGTAATATATATATATATATATATATATATATATATATATATATATATATATATATATATATATATATATATATATATATATATATCTGTGTGTTTGTGTGTGTTTCAAAGTATACAGTACTCACGGATTCAAATGAGACATCAAATTTTTCAGTATAACGACTGGTATTCGCAATTGCTCGAGATAGCCACGTCATGCCGCGACGAATCTGATCTCTAACGATAACGTTGGCTCTGGTCTACGCGGTCGAGTCGAAAGTATTTGCGTTACTTAGCCCTAGATTGTCCTGTTTCAATCCGTGAGTACTGAACGTCCGATCGCGGTCTGCGCTGATGCAACATGAATGGGCACTGAAAGAACAACGTGGATATTATCGTACTTTCAAAGCAGACCGTAACCCGCCGCGGTGGTCTAGTCATTATGGTAGTGCTCGACTGCTGACACGAAGGTCGCGGGATCGACTCCCGACCGCATTTCTACAGAGGCGAAATGTTAGAGGCCCGAGTACTTAAGATTTAGGTGCGCGTTAAAGAACACCAGATGGTCAAAAATTTCCGGAGCTCTCCACTACGGCGTCACTCATAATCATACCGAATCATATCGTGGTTTTGGGACGTAAAACCCCCAGCACTCTGACAATTATTATTTAACACGGATGGAAGTGCTAACTGGTCAGCGGTGGAGATAAGTAATACCGGTGTCGCACGCGCACTTTTGATTGCGATGAGTAATGGTCGCTGTTACACGGTCCAAACTAATCCGGATCGAGTTTGGCTCAGACGTCAGGCAAATCGCGATGCGCAGAACGCGATCGTAAGTGACCGTGCAGCAGCAACTGATCAGGATTGAGCCTAATCGGATAGAGCCTAATCCCGATCACCATTTATCACGATCGAGAGTGCCCGTGTGACACTGGTATTATGAGACGCTTAGAATATTTACAAAAAAAAAAAAAGCAGGAAATAGATTCATAGAAATCGAGTAGCACGTTAGAAGGCGCAGGTGGTAAAAGTGCATTATATAGACATAGGCTTGTACGAATGTAAAAGAAAAACTAAGGATAGCTATAGGACAATATCTGGTTATTCAAATGAAAAATCGGATCTCTCATACAAATGAACAAGTTGGCTGGCTATTTGGCACCGCCCCCCCCCCGCTCCTCCTCCATCTCGTTTCAAAGGGGAGGGTGTCAACAACGATCATCATCACCAGCAATTCCGAAGTTAAGCTATAGTCCGCCAAAAGGGGGCGGGACATTCGGGACACTGACAAGTGACGTCACGTTCTCGTCGCTGGCCAATCGGAGAGCGAATAGCAGGAATTCGAGCCAATGAGGCACGAAAAAATTGGCTACTCTGACAGAGAAATGACGGGCTCCAACGATACAGGATAGCACGCGGGAAGCAGCACGTGTTGCCTACGCTAAGCACGAAAAAAAAAAAAAAACGCTCGAATAAGGCATAACGACAGGTACAAGTCGACTGTCTATTTTAAAAAAAATGCGCGAGTACGAACAGCGAAAATCCGCCTGCAACGTCGTAAGTCACTGGCTTACCGGGAAAATCTTGTTTTGCTGGCTTACCGGGAAACACGCTCCGGACCATGGGTTGTGTAGTAGGACTATAGAGATGAGGATCAAAATTAAGTGCAGTACGGAAAACGTTAGATTAGGCGCGCGCATTGCGAAAGAAAACTGCGCGTTGTCGACGGAGAGCTTAGGCGAGGTTTAGCAACTAGAAAGAAAAAAAAAAAGAGCCAAGTAGATAAAACGAGGCGTTAACGATTGATGTCAACGCAGACGCATTTCCGAGGATCACGCATGCGACATTTCAGAAGAAGAAAGAGAGAGAGAGAGAGAACTTCACATCACTTAGCGTTGTTAGCGTGGAAAGCATTCAACGCCTGCATAAAACAACAAAGAGGGCGAGGGCAACCAACCGCGTTGTATACGCATACTGCAAAGCGCCTTCGACATTTAGTTCGTTAAGTCTCGTTTTGTTTTCCCGTTCTGTTGTTTTGTTGTTCGCGAGAACGAGCGGCGCGTAAGCAGAAACGCCCGCGATTAGTAAATAAATTGCCTATCGCAGCTGGATGGATGAATGCACTCGCAGGCGACGGAGGTTCCTAGAAGCGCACACGCACGTCACGACGTGTTGCCGGCTGAAATTCTGGTCATGCCAAGTCTCCCGAAACTTGTCGTTGTACCATGTACTCGCTTAAACAGTTTTAGTTGGTAGAATTTCAGAGGAAGAATACACCGAAGTGGTGACACCGGTACTCCCCATCCATCAGACACAATACGCCGGTTCTACAGCACCTTTCATTGAGGGAAGCCCCTCTGCAACACCCCTGCCAGAAGTACCCGTGGAAGCACCCCTGAAACTCCCTTGTTGGATGAAACCAGAAGGCCCCCTGGAACTCCCCTGCTGTAAGCACCTTGTAAACCCTCTGAAACTCCCCTGTTGGAAAAACCCTCAATGCCTGCCAGGAACTATCATGTCGGAACAACACTCAAACACCTCCCGGGAACTCCCAAGCTCGAAGCACCCTGAATGCTCCACAGGAACTCCCCTGTCGGAAGAACAATGAACGTTCTCCTGGAACTCCCCTGTCGGAAGCACCAAGACGCCCCCTGAAACTCCCCTGTTGAAGCCCCCTGAGCCTCCCTGAAACTCTCGTATTGAAAGCACCCTAAACACCCCCGGAACTCCCCTGCTGTAAGCACCCTGAATACCCCTGAAACACTTCTGCTGGAAGAACATTCAACGCCCAGAAACTCCCGTGTCACAACTTTTTCGACCATAGTGTCAAGGCTCTTTAACATCAATATCTCATATAATTGGTGCTCTACTTAGCGCGTTTTGATCTCGTACCTTCAATTACGAGTTATCAATGGTTACGGCCCAGTAAGGACATTTTTATTGAAAGAGATGACTCCCACGAGATTTTTTTATGAAGAACTTCACTTTCCGCGAAAGATTTTGCCGGAGGGAAGTCAAACCCCCCTAACCCCGCCCCCTCCGTAACTCAAGCCTGACCCATAAATATTGAGATGGCGTATGAACGCTAGTGCTTTGAAGTATGTGTGAGTAGACGAGAGTATAAACGGGAGTCGTCATAAGGCTGATAGTAATTCTGAAGTTGAGTAGACAGACCATAGGTCGGCAAAAAAATTTGGAGCTCACTCAGACTCACTCATGAAATATATTTTGCCCTCATGGCTCACTCAGACTCACCAGAATTTTCCTCATCCGGACTCACTCGGACTCCGATTCGCGAAAACATTACTCACGCAGACTCACTCGGACTCAAACTCACCAAATTATTACTCAGTCTGACTCACGGTTCAATCTGAGTCTGAGTGAGTCGACTCATGAGTGAGTTTGTCGACCTACGGTGCCAATACTTAATAAAAATACAAGGAAACCGTACACGGCGCACTTGTTAAAAAAGAAAGATTGCCGCCGCAGCTGCCTCTTGACATAAGACGACAACAATGCCCTTTTTACGCGTAAACAAAAACGACGACAACCGCTAAACTGAGCGTGGTAGACGAGAACACAGAAGGTGAAGTTAGGAAAGATATCTTGCGAGTGTGGCAAAAGCGTTCGTTTAATGCCGTAAGGCGCGTGCGCGAGAATATGTATCTTCGGTGAATCGTGCAAGGTCGTGTAATAATAATAATATAACGCGCCTCGAAGAAGGAAGGTATACGTTTTTTTGAAAAATGTTGGCCAAGTGTAAACGGAAAGTCTTGGACAAAGTTCCATTTTCCTTTTTAACGGCGGAGCTATTCCACAGGGCTGGGCCTGACGACAGACGAGTGTCCGCGTCGCGTGTCACGCTCCGGTTGCCAGATACACCGACAGATGGCGTACCATGCCACGGTCGCGGACGAAGCGGAAGCCGCACAGTGAAACGGAGAAGGACGGCTCGAGCGTAAATAGGGCCTAAAGTCACTGTAGCGGGGGCAGGTGTGGTAAGGGCTGCCACACGTTCTTTCCTGTGCACCTGTACTCTACAAATGGGATGGGGTAGTTAAAGACACCCACACAAAATCACTAGATATCGCAGAAAATCACAAGGGAAAAACGAGAGAAGCGCAGCGCCGTTGTTTCTGCAGATTCTGCAGAGAAAAAGATGGCTTCCGCCCTCGAGTCGTCTTAGGAAAAGGCATACGGGACCACGTGACTTTTGGAATTTGTGATAATTGCGGACCTTCAGGGCAGTGATATTAAAGGGATTGAAAACCAATTTTTATGGTACTCGTTTTTTATAGTGCAACGGAAAGCTTACCGGTCAGAGTTTCTAATCACGGAATGGTGACGCGGAAAACGCAGTGAAACATTTATTATCATAATTGTTCCATCTGCGGCGACTATGAAGTCGTGTACAAGCAACAGATGCTGCAAACAGCGGGAGGTGAGCGCGAGAGCAATTCGTGTTTATGCGCGGCGGTTCGCTGCGCATGCGTGCAGTCCGCGCGCATGCGCCGCGGCTCATGTACCACTGGTTACCGCGAAGGCAGCGCCGCTTCTCAGCGTGCACCCCCTTTTACCTAGTAAACAGCACAGAATAGAGCGGAGATGGATAATAATATGTGCTCTAATTTTAGCACTAATTATGGTACGCAGCGCATGAAAGCATCAGACTACGTACAGCGAACGTCTACGTAGAGCGAACAGTGAACGTCTCTATAACCACGGCCGCCTGGATCGGGGCGATCCATGCGGCCGTGTTATAACCTATATCTTCAAGGCTCTTCCGCTAGGCTGCGCGACATACCGGTTTTTTTTGAACGAAAGAAAGGAATCTGAAGGGATCGTTTGTTTGTTTGCCACAGCCTTAATGAAAACCAGCAGACAATGAAGCCAAGGAATGTACAGGGGACGCTAACTGTACTGTTTCAACTGTAATGCAGTAATTATGATATAAATGTGAAGACAGTAAAGCAGACCTGCCAAGTACTGGGACACAGAATTAGGAAGACCCCGCCCGGGGGGGGGGGGTTCATTTTTTATTTTTTTGAACAAAAAAGCGCACCTTTCGGAAGGACATCGTCTCCAGGCTTTTCAACTGAACTACTCTGCATTAGGCAGAGCAGGGTCTGTCGAGGAAAACTTGTGTCGCATGTAGTCGCACACTGTCACAAAGTAGTGCCGAACTGCCTCGAAGAGTTCCTGTTGTTCCTTGGGCTTTAGCTTGTCTTATTTTTGAACAAAGGTGGTGGTCGCCGACTTGGCCCTCCTCAAGAAGTCTTCCGTGTAGGTCTGGTTGTAGCAATGTCCAGCCGGTCACACTTCGCAAGGAGAACATGTCCGAGAGTTTTGTTCGGACATGGACGACCGAAATTCAGTTTCTTTTTTCCTCACAAGGCTGAAGAGACGCTCACACTCGGCATTGCTGTGTGGAATGACAAAAGTTCCAGCATCACCCTCAGCAATTCGGCTGAAACTTCAACTTCCATTGCAGTTCTCAGCTGTGACACCATTCTCCACTGGGCATCCACTCGTTCTTCTTGTAGAATATGGGGAGGAAGATCCTGAGCCTGCAATTTGGCAAACTCTACCTCCAGTGCGTCGACCGCTTCCATTTTCGACTCTTCCGGTTGGAGAGATAGCATCGCTGGAAAAGAGTCCACAAAAAAGCGAACCTTCGGAAGGACAGGGTGTCCAGGGTTTCAGCTGAACTACCTCTGCATTAAGCAGAGCAGGGTCTGTCAGGGGAAACTTGTGTCGCATGTAGTCGCACACTGTCACAAAGTAGTGCCGAACTGCCTCGAAGAACTCCTGTTGCTCACTGCCCAGGCAGCACGCCGGCGTTGGTCCAATCTCGGTCCAACGTTGTCAAACATCGGCACCGACATTGGGCTGACGTCGGCATTTCGGCCAAGTGCAACTTCTTCCGACGTCGGGCCGGTTTTCATTGCCGGCGTTGGGCCGACGTCCAGCCGTTGTTTTTGCCGATATGCAGCCAACACCGGGCCGCTGTCGATATGCCGGCAATGGGCCGTCGTATCACCGACGTAGTTGCCGATGTGTGTCCAGCATCAGGCCGTTCCAGGGCCATGTTACAGCCAATAAAATGCCAGCATTAAGCCGATGTTCGCAGCACGACGAATATTGGCTACCAGTGGCTTGCCGATATGAAACCATTATTAATATGGACCTTTTGCTACTGGCATTCTTTTGCTAGTAGGCTACAATACGCATCGAGAACTTGGCCTGGTAGCTCAGCAGGCCCCGTACAAGCTCTGCGGTGCAATTTACTTGAAGGCGACAGACTATTGCAGTGCCCCAGTGTCTAAACGCACTGCACCATGCTTTTAAATCATCTATTCATGCCTTTTTTGCTTGCATTACCCTTCCCCTCCCCACACGTAGGGCATCAAACTGCACGAAGTCCAGTTCACCTGCCTGCTTTCCTCCACGTATTCCTTCTCTGTCTTGCTGGCAAGTGCCCCCTATGTTGTTTCCATCAAATAGCTAAAAAGCATTGACTAAAATATCTGCTGGATGCAGATATCCTGCACACACGAATTTATAAATGAGATGCTAGAAGACACTTTAGAAAACTTTATTTATAAAAAGTACAAGCCAGACCATTTATTTTCCAGTGCAGTTTTTCAAGTTACTGTAGTTAATTACGCAACAGCCAAAAGTAGGGTGAGTCCAGCAAGGCTCCATGGGCATAGGGCTGGCCAGGCTGCAGGACAGGGTGCGATGACTACTGGCTGGCCGGAACCTCACAGGCAGCAGCAGGGGATGAGGTAATGATGGTGGGCTGGCCAGGGTCCTGAAATCAGTGATTGGGCTGCTACACTATGAATGCGTCTGTGAAGTGCCTCTCCATGCCTCCATTCGGTCAACAGACTTTGGCAGCCACTTTTTGATGGAGTGCGGTGCTTCTGGCAGATTTTTTTTCTTTTTACAGACACCTGCATACAAGAATAGAAATAAAGACCATAAAATAAGTATTAAGCACTGCTGTAGAACACACATGCAAGATAAGACAACGAAAAACGACGACTGCAGAAGTTGTATTGCACTATCAAGAACAAATGCCACATGTCCATTTAAAAAGAAATGAACAGCTACTTCAACTCCCTTGTTAAAATAAAATCTGCCACAGCACAAAATAATTGGCAGTAGGTTTCAATTAAAGTTCGTTGAAACAAGCTTGCGTGATTAATTTACAAGTGGACACAAGGGCTTCATGATTTGGAAACGTGCCTTACGGTGTTGCAAGCCTGATGAACACCCTGTAGCTATTGCTCATGGCTCTATACATTTACACAAAGGACAACAGAATGCACACAAGTGCACGAACTTTCAACTCTGCGTTATTCACTGACACATCAATACACAACAGATGACTGATCAGCAAATACAAGAACACGAGATGAAAGAATCAATGCAAACTACATTTTTGCATTGACACTTGTGGCTCGATGCAAGGCTCCTCTATGAATCTTATGTAGTATCTCCTAATGCCATGGAAGGTGTGCTGCCGCAGTTTCCCCAGTCATTCCTTTTGCATTAATAAACCTCCGAAATTTTACGTGCTTTTGAGACCTGCATCGATCCAAGACCTTGGTTTCGTTGAGAGGCTTGCAGCTGCATCGTGTGCAGTGTGATCACAAGCATCCTGGCAACTGGAGCATCCTTTCACTATGTATGCTCTGTTTACCCTTGAAGTCAATGCCGTAGATGTACAGCAGCACCAACAAGTCCCAAATGATCACTGCCGTACATGTATGGTGCTGTGTGCTTGAAAAACATGCCACTTCATATTACTTTTGCCAAGCAAGTGCTGTCAACTTATGGAGAAGCAGGATTTTTTTTTTGTCCGCAATGTTTACCTTTCGTTTCTACTCCAAGGTCTAGTTAGGCCCCACATCGGCTATTGCTTGCGCATGTGCACAGTGCAAGTTTGGTTTTTGTCTCGCAGGCAGTTTCTGTTTGTTGCGCTAGCAAAAGCTTATGTCCTAATCAGACTTGTAACCAAATCACCTGACCTAGCTTGTTTAGTGCTTACAGGGATGAGATTTCAGACATTCACAGGTGAACTATAGTACTGCAAAAACAATGCCGTTGCACACAAATGCTACCATGCCTGCATGTTTGGTGTCTTGGAGTGCACATTTTATTAGCCTATGAACATATTTATTCCAATAAACAAGTTTCATTAATAGCATAGGTTTCTTAATTTATTGCTCCTGAATAAGCAATGTACCAGTACCCAGTCATGGGCACGCTAGCAGTAAAAAGTAACAGTGTTACAGCTACAGCTAGTCTAAGCCAAAAAAGTAACTCTGTAACAGTTACAGTTTTCAAAGGCAACCTGTTACACTTACAGTTACTGCAAAAAAGTAACGTTGTTACTTTTCTGTTACTGTATAAAATAATAGATCAGAAATCAAATGATAGTATTTAATAACGTATGAAGGCATGCGCGTAGTCAAAATTGCACGTGGTAAAACGTAGACAACGGAAACCTAATTGGGCCTCACACAAGCAATCATTTGCCTCATCTTGAAATGGAAAACGTAGTGGAACGACGGCAGTAAGAAGCGCATGCGAAGTGCAACGGGGAGTGCATCACTAGTGGAGACAACATGCATTGTGTCTGTTCCGTATGTTTAAGATGTGGCAGACTCTGTTCGGAGAGCTTCGCGTCCACTGGGCATACAAACTGTTCTTAAGCCCCGTTACTATACCTTAGGACGTGTGTTCGCGAAATCCAAACACCACCCACCTGTGGACGATCATGGGGATGTCATCCAAAAGCACGATGCGGGGATTCCGACACATCGGCGAAACATGCAGGAAAGGATTAACGAGGCCTAAAGAACACAAACGGAATGTTGCTAAAGCAACCCATTCAATGCGTTTAAGATGGAGCTTGTTGAACACTGCTGGATGACAGGGCATAGCTTTGACCTAAACAATGCGACGATGCTGGTTTGTGAACGAAGGTGGGGGGAAAGAACTTCTGGAATCGTGGTTCATTCGCCGTTGCGCATCGGCTTGCAAAACAACTGCGGCCCCCCCACTGGACATTTACAAGGACATGCGTGACTAGCGGAGTGGTTGACCTCGGCTCAATATTTTTTTTTGTTGTTGCCAGTGTATACTGAGGATGCCACCTGCATAGGAGGTGAAAGGTCTGTCATTTTTTAATAATTGCTGTGTTAAGTCGGAGTAAACATTTTACAATCAGTTCCAAAGAAGTTTTTAAAAATCGCTTCGCTAGTTCATGGTATTTCTGGCTCTTAGCCGTTTGGCGTTCGGCTGCTTTCTAGCCACCTGTCAAACACGATTAGCTCAGAGCCTCAGACGAAGGAGACTGTAAACTAGGCGTCCTAATGCTTCACCTGTGCACCAAGAACAGAGCTAGATGCTCAAGTGACAAAGGCGATATATATGCGGAAAAAAAAAAAAATGGACGTCAGCTTAGCAGCTGTTCAGTTGCAACATGATTTACATGTTGCGTTAATGACTGACCTCTGACCTCGGTCTTCTACAGGGAAGATAATTCTCCTAGTGACCCCCTCTCCTGAACTGCGAGGGGCGCCCTATTCAGGAAAGTTGAGAGGTGGAAAGGATATGGTAAAGAAGAAAGTTAGAAAAAGCGAAAGGCCTTTAACAAGTGTTGCTGTTGGATAATTTTTCATAAAGACAGAAGTAACTGTAACGGCAAATACCGTTACAGTTACAACTTCCTCTAACTTAAAAAGTAACTAGTTACAGTTACAAGTTACTGAAAAAAGTAACTAGTTAGCAGTAATGCATTACTAGTAACTATTTACTGTCCAAGACTGCCTGTACCTATGGAAAATATTGCCACTTTATAGTCACTCTAAAGAAAAACTTGAGTAATTTTTTATTTAAGTCACCCTAAATATTTGCAATACACAATAAAAAAATGTCAATCATCAATGACCACATTTGGGAAAAATGTTCGAGCCTCACAAGGTCACAAACAATTAAGTAGATCAGCCTGCCTCCCTAGGAGCAACTTTCTATGCATGAAAAGGGTATTCTAGACAATGTTGCAGGCACATTTCAAATATCTATCTGCATGCTTTATTACAGACAACAAACGGAATCGGGCTAGTTGGTCTTGATTCATAATGTATGGAATTGCACAGCGTGGAATACGGGACGAAACACTTGAAGAAGCACACACGGACAGCGCTGACTCTCAATTAAGGTTTATTGCACACGACACATGCGCATGAAAAACTGATGAGCAAAAAAAGAAAGAAAAAACAAGAAGAACCTCAATCTGTTTACCGTCTGTGCATGGCTTTCAGGAATTGAACTTCTTTATCACTTAAGGTGATAGAAGGCTGGCTGATACACTGCTCCCTATATTTGTTAATGTGGTACGCCTCTAGGATAAGTCTTTTGTTCATGTTACTGTGCCTTTCTATCACTTCCGTCTTGTTGAACAGTGCCTTGCATTGATGCTGTGTGCAATGAGCTACCAAGTTTGATAATCGGTCATTCTTTTCGCATTTCCTCTGGTGCTCCCGTAATCTAACATTTGCGCAGCTACCAGTCTGACCGATATAACTACTGCCGCATAACAGAGGGATCTTGTATACTACTTCTGTAGCACACGGAATGAAGGTGCTTCTGTGTTTCACACCGCATTCACCCTTTTTGATTTTGCCTTCTGCCCTGCGCTTAACATGCGCGCAAATGCTGCCCAACTTCTTGGGAGCCGTAAAACCACCTTCACATCATATCTGGATGCTACATTCTTAAGGTTATGCACCATCTTGTGAACGTAGGGCAGTGGGGCGATGCGGCTTTCATTATCTTTCCCTCGGTCCTTGCGTTTACTGGATTGTTTGCTGAGCATCGGCAGCGCGACCCGGACTGAGGACTGAGAGACACGTACACAAACAAGCGCTGTTTGATCCATCTCGCCACCTTCTCACAGGATCTAGTGACCAAATAATCCAGAAACCCTGCTTTTTGCAACCTCTGGATCTCAGCATGAACACTGCTCTGCACCGTGTGTACACATGACTTGGACACGGCTGCCTGTACCAAAGATGCAGCCAACCCATCTTTAATCACTTTGGAATGAGGTGATGTGTAAGTCAATAGGGGTTTTTGCGACCTGGGCACGTACTGCCAGCACACATGCTCCGGGTAAAAAGTTAGCCTTAGGTCTAAAAACCTAAGGATTAATTCCTGTGGCAGTTCTGTCGTAAAGTTAAGTCCACTTCCGCTCTCAGTGTTGACAGGATGACTCAGGACAGATCAGATGGTTTGACGGTCAAAGTATTTCGGTACATTGACGATTATCTAGTCCTTTGTGAAGGGAACGATGTCAACAAAAGGATGGGAGATATTCTCAAGATATTTAAAGAGAGCGAAAGTGGACTTAACTTTACAAGAGAACTTCCACAGGAATCAATCCTTCAGTTTTTAGACCTAAGGCTAACTTTTTACCCGGAGCATGTGTGCTGGCATTACGTGCCCAGGTTGCAAAAAACCTCTATTGCCTTACAGATCAGCTCATTCCAAAGTGATTGAAGATGGGTTGGCTGCATCTTTGGTACGGGTGGCCGTGTCCAAGTCATGTGTACACACGGTGCAGAGCAGTGTTCATGCAGAGATCCAGAGGTTGCAAAAAGTAGGGTTTCTGGATTATTTGGTCACTAGATCCTGTGAGAAGGTGGCGAGATGGACCAAACAATCCAGTAAACGCGAGGACCGAGGGAAAGATAATGAAAGCCCCATCACCCCGCTGCCCTACGTTCACAAGATGGTGCATAGAATGTAGCATCCAGATATGATGTGAAGGTGGTTTTTACGGCTCCCAAGAAGCTGGGCAGCATTTGCACGCGTGTTAAGCGCAGGGCAGAAGGCAAAACCAAAAAGAAAGGTGAATGTGGTGTGAAACACAGAAGCACCTTCATTCCGTGTGCTACAGAAGCAGTATACAAGATCCCTCTGTCAAGCGGCAGTAGTTATATCGGTCAGACTGGTAGGTGCACAATGTTAGATTACGGGAGCACCAGAGGAAATGCGAAAAGAATGACCGATTATCAAACTTGGTAGCTTATTGCACACAGCATCAACGCAAGCCACTGTTCAACCGGACGGAAGTGATAGATAGGCACAGTAACATTAACAAAAGACTTATCCTAGAGACGTACCACATTAACAAATATAGGGAGCAGTGTATCAGCCAGCCTTCTATCACCTTAAAGGGACACTAAAGGCAAATATTAAGTCGACGTTGATTGTTGAAATAGCGGTCCAGAAACCTCGCAGTGCTACTTTATGCCAAGGAAGTGCTTATTTTGAAATAAAATCACGTTTTAGTGGTCTGCATCGCGTTAGCGCACTTCAAACCACTCGCCTGAAATCAGTCTTTCACACGTCACTGCTGCCGTGGCCAACGCTGCCCACCTTTACTGCGCGGCGGCGTGCACTGGCGGTGCGCACCATTCGGGCATCCGGCAACATCACATGCATGCGGCATTTTGTCGAATTTTCTGTCAGAGCGACTTTCACGAGCGCGCAAAACACACGCGGCAGTATGTGAACTACCACTGAGACGTGACCGCGTGAGCGAAGCAGGGCACCAGGCGAAGCGCAGTTCGGCGAAAACGGAACCTTTGAACCACGCGCGCCGTTCCCCATGGCAACGCCAAAGAGGTTCTTTTTTTTCCATGGATCAAACAGAAAGGAACACAGCATTTTAATATGTCTCTTGATGCACGGAAGGTTATTTTTTTATTGCTCCTAGTTTTATTGGTAGTGATTAATTGTAGGCAGGCTCTCATACGTCATCGGGATCATTCTGAAAATGTGCCGCTCGTGGCACTCATCGTGTGATACATTTAGCTTAATTTCTCGGTAAGTAGGGCACTGCTGTTGATAATACTGCCGTTTTAGACGTTGTCATACATTGAGCTTTCACGCTCACATAAATTGTTATTTGCCTTTAGTGTCCTTTAGTGATAATGAAGTTCAATTCCTGAAAGCCACGCACAGACGGTAAACAGATTGAGGTTCTTCTTGTTTTTCCTTTCTTTTGCTCATCAGCAATTTTTCTTGCGCATGTGTCGTGTGCAATAACCCTCGGATGAGAGTCAGCGCTGTCCGTGTGTGCTTCTTCAAGTGTTTCGTCCCGTATTCCACGCTGTGCAATTCCATACATTATGCATGCTTTACAACACATTTTTCTTTTTCTTGCGTATTTATCTTCGTTCTTGTCTGCACAATCCTTTCAACTCTCAAGGACTTAAAAAACCACTTTTGCTCCACGCCTTTCATTAATCATTTTGAGGTCATGAGATTTTATGCACATAACGTATCGCAGTTACCTTCGTTTTATGTTCACCATCCTCTGTACTGCTTTTTTTTACGTTACCTAAACTTGAAACTTTTTCAGCCACGAGCATTACAAGTGACAGTGTTCCCACTGCCCTTAAGCTTCGTGACTTGCCACTACAGTCTACTTTAGATCCTAAAGCGACTAGACTTTTGAGGGCTTGGTTGTTATTGAGCGGAAATTGTTCTTTTTAATGCTTTTAAATGCACTGAATCGCATGGGAGAAAACTTGTTTTCCTCCTCTTTTTACGCTCCCAACTGTTAGCTGCTCTGCGCATAAACTCGATGTCTGAAAATTGGAGGCTATCTTCATCTGGCATTTCAACCGTAAACTCCAGCCCTTGGTGTGTACGTGTGAACATTTAGACATTTTCTGTTTTAGTCTTTTCTACAAAACAGTGATAAAAAAAATAAAAATTAACGTAGGGAAACATTTAACTTCTCCAAGCTATGTAGCTCATGCAGCTGCAGAAAAGAAACTGATGAAGAAAAACCTGTCAGAAAGCAAGCAGTCAGCGTGTAGCTGCCTAGGCCACATTTTTGGTTTGAGCTAAATTTTAAGAGGTGGATCGGCTTTTTGTAAAGAGAGTTTGGGCATATCGTGGTTTTACGAGGCACATCGACCAAACAGCACCTAAACAGTAGCTTATGCTTCAAAGTGAGCACAGACATCGGTTTCATCAAAACGAAGTGCACGCTACGGTGTGCTGATGTGCATATCACAAAGAGCATTCGTTGACGCATTCTTGCTGGGACGAGGAACACTTGACTATAGCTTGCAGAGTCATAGGAGTACATATGTAAAGTTTATTACACTGCTATAAAAAAGCCTACAATGCAACCCCGAGTAACAAGACAAACACCACCACCACAGCTGCTCATGTAATACATTTACGTACAAGCTGTACCGTGTGGCTGCTCACTAAGAGTAACTGCAGAACATTTGTCAGTGCTTGTCTGGTACATTAAAATCGCCAACTATCATAAATCGTGCATCTTTCTGTTCTCTAACCCAAGCAAAGTGTCTTGAAAATTACCCGCTGAGGTAGCCTGGCACATGAGGCATCGCGCAGCTAAGCTCGAGGGTGCGGGTTCAATTCCCGGCCACAGTGGTCGCATGTCGATAGGGTGCATGTTAAAGGTTAAGTGCACTTAAAGAATCCCAGATGGTCGAAATGAATCGCGAGTGTCCCCTATGATATGACTCATATCGTATCGTGGTTTTGGCAAGTCACACTTCAGTGACCATTACTGTGCTATAAAATTTTCGATATCTATACACCTTTTCACCGGAGCACCCTCGCACCATGCTCGCCACCAGTGCGCTGCAGGGGTCTAGGGTATGTTTTCAGTGTTGCCATCGCCTTTGGGCTGCGCATGTTGTATCTGTACGCTTGGTACGCTTGGATGTTGTGTGTGATTAGGCCCTCCTTTGCGATCAAAAGCGCTTGTCACGGCCGGTATGGTGTGTAGTTCAAGAACCGATCGTCTGCCATACTGTGTCGTGCACGGGTCACGACAATCAGCGAAAGGACCATTTTGCGTGATTGTTGCCCGCAGCACCGCACGGCCGCGCGGGAATTGCCAGTGGGACATGTTCTCGCTGTATCACTTTCCGTTTCGCCGGAATTGCAGAAGAAAGGTTTGCGTCGGTAAATCGGAAAACTTCCGTGCTTTGGGCTGCGCCAGGCGTGTGGTTTGTTGCTTCGGTACGCGTTTGTGTGACTGTTAGGCCCTGTGTCCGATACGAAGTGACCTACCATGGCGAACTTTCTGCATTCTCATAGCAAGTCATCTGGTCATCACTGGGTCGGTGTACGGGTGAACGAACAAGCAGCGGAATAGAAATTTAAGGTGCAATCGTGGGTCCGCAGCGGCACGTACCCCACGCGGAGTGCAAGCGTGGCATTTTCGCGCTGCTCGTTTTCCTTCGTCGCCTGAATTGCGGCAGCATTGGGTGGCTTCACTAAATAGTAAGAACTTGCGCGTGTCGCCCTGGTCACGCCTCTGTTCCCGGTATTCGTTGGCGGCAAGAAAAGACAAGAACGTCCCAAGCAGCATCCTAGATGGGAAAGAAAGGTACGCAGCCATGATGACTCACCTACTAACTCGTGAGAATGTTGCGATTCACACTTCATATCGT